>NW_022987739.1:17889542-17987042 GCF_902827165.1 Trematomus bernacchii
GTGCACGGTCTGGCTGTTTTCAAGCTTTAAGGTGTAAATACAGGATAGTATTCAATGACCTTATAAAGTTCCCCAAACCTAAAAACAACTCACATCCTACTTCGCCTGTGGGTGACAACCTCGATGCAGTCTGATGACCGCTCAGATTCACCTTCAAACTCTACAGCTGTCAACCGCCAAGGGAGGGCTTGAGAAGCTCTACAACTCCTACATGGTTGAAATGGAAGACAACAATATATGGGCAACAGGGGAATATCTATTTGAGAAAAAAATTAAATTAATAACTGTGCAACAATTAAGGTGTTAAATTACACTCATACTTTTTTACCGTCTCACTCCAAAACCATTCAAATGTTTTTTAACATGTTTTTAAAGTGAGCATCAGCCTCTAGTTGGCCTTGTTAAAAGTCTGTTTAAGTTTTTCTGTGGAGGTCAGTCAAGTTTCTTTTCTCCCAGACTGTTTGAAATAGTCACTGTGATGTCACCCAATGGTAATGGACTGTATTTCTGAACCTCACGTTTGGCGTTTTGGCTGTTTGTTGATTTCATAATTTCAAATACAGACAATACCAAAACCGGACAACTACTGTACATCATTCACGTGTCTATTTGACTACAAACATGACCATCATTTACTAAATGAAAATCCTGCAGTGTTGTAAAAGACTTAAGACCGTAAAGTCGTCAGGAAGTTGTTTACTGAGGAATAAATCAAGTGAGAAGTAACGTCATTTTGTCATACACATCTACAGTATACACACTTCCAAGAGTTTTTTTTTAACCAGTGAAATGCATGTTTGAGCCACTTCAGGGTTCACTTTTCAGACCAGTATGTTGTTCACCTGGTTCTTACCAAGAAAAACATTTTTATTTTAAAACATATTTTGGATCAATGTTAAAACGGAAAAGAGGAAAACAAAAACTGCTGCCAAATATATGCCAATATATTTGTTTGCTGTACCCCTAAGTTATTCCTCAGTTTACTTGGAACTACAGAACATAGGCAAAACCAAAAGTACACAAAATCAAGCAAAAGAGTTTTCAACAGACTGATGTCCCCCTCTCATACTGACATGTTTTATTAATTTTCTGTACAACTGAAATTGGTGGTATACTTTTAGCATTGGCTCAGAATATGAAACAGTGATAATACAGATTTTCCCAATGAGAAACTTGGCAAATTACTACTTCAGTGTCACTAATAACAGTTATTACCAATCAAAACGTATGCTGGTGTCTTTGTGGTATCATCACCTCTTGGAGATTTGAAGTTGAATTGTGCAGAAATTGCATCCCACCTCTGTCAATCTGACTTATTTCCAACAGAATTAGTCATCATCTTCCTACGCAACACGAGTGTATCTCTTATGAGAAAGTGACAGTTTAATTCACTTCCCACTACTCTGATTCCCACTACTTTGAATTTAACGACACAGTGGGAACAATACCTATCTCACAAAGATAGTAACTTTACACGTTTAAAGAAAGTATCTCTCTTAAACTTTGTTAATGAAGCAATTAGTGTACACAATTCCTGTTTGTGGGTTATAACATTGGAACAACAAACATAACACCCAACAAACTCATCATGTCTTATTATCTACAATGGACTTTTTTTTGTTTTCCTTCAGTTTGACAACTTTGGTCAAACTCCCAAGAGCCTCTGCTGCCTGCCTCATCATCTCTCCTCCTCTCTCGACTCTTCACCATCACAATGCCCCCCCCCCCCACACCCTCATAGCGCCTCCTGATCCCAATCAACCCCCTCTTCCCCCTTTGCATTCCACCCTGCTGATGTCAGACTCTCAATGAACCACAGTGTGTGTTTGTGTGTGTGTGTGTGTGTGTGTGTGTGTGTATGTGTGTTGTGTGTGTGTGTGTGTATGTGTGTGTGTGTTGTGTGTGTGTGTGTGTGTGTGTGTGTGTGTGTGTGTGTGTGTGTGTGTGTGAGTGAGTGTGAGTGTGTGTAAGGGGTCAGGCTTGGTTGCCAGGACGATAGGCCCTCCAACAGCTTTCTGCTCCGACGCTTTGAGCCCTGAGCCCTCCTCTAAGCATCATGGGAAAACAATTAAAACCTCCTCCAAATCTCTCTCGCTCTCCTTCTCTTTCTTTCTCTCTTTGTCCTTCTATCTTTTTTCCTTTCTTTTGATCACTCCATCCCACCCTCTCATCTCTTCCTCTCTCTTCCTCTCTTTCAGAAATCTTCACTTAAGCCTAAGTTTCGGTCTGTATTTTAAATTGTTATTTTTATTATATTTTCCACCTGAGATCTCTCTTATAGGCGGGACAACAGGAACAATTGTTTAAAAGCTATCTGTATGTGTACTTGTTTAGACATTTTGTCATTATGTTTCTTATCATATGTAAATATTAACCAAAGCATAATAAATGGTGAGGTCATTGGTGTTAATTTCGCCTCCACTGCAAGATGGTTTCCCCAATTACTACAGTGACATTTCTTCACTGGGTTCCTTTAAAGGTTTTCCAGACTGCAAAAGTTTTGGGCCAAAAGCACACAAAATGTATATTCGTATTCGATATATGGCTACCTACACACATGGATAGCCAACTAAGCTAAGATTGTGATGAAATGAAGCACCCTTTTTCTGTAATAATCCTATTCTAGGCCAAAGCAGTTGCCATAATGGTAAAATCATCACATATTTCAGCACTTTTCCTGGTGGTTTTTGTCAAAGAATGAATCCCCTAAGGATATTGATTACTGTCAATACAACTTGTAACAAAACATGGGATATGATATGTTTCCCTTTCCATTAAGAAATATTGCCCTAAGTTATTGATTAAACGTTTTACCAGAGAGAGCAGAACACGCAGAGATGAAATACAAATAGTACGGATTATAAAGGTCTTGTCTGTAACTGAAACCACTCAAGTCCACTATTTCACCTTTCCCAACTTTTTTAATTGAGTTTACAGTTAACCTGGGTTTGCCATTCTCAAATGTTTTGCTTCTGTTTTTTGTTTCAATTTGAACATTAAATCCAATTTTGATGGAGTCAATTTACTCTAGACATTGATAGGCTACAGCTGTGTGATGATGACCCTGAACGGAAATGAGTTGGTAGTTCTGAGAGATTTCTTTGAAAGAATTCCAAGCAGGTAAGATGAAAAGTCTAATAAAATGTGATCTTAATCTTTCTCTTTCAGCATTTGCAGTGCTTGTTCTTATTAGAACACAAGTTTTAGATAAGGTTTGATTTATGATTAATAAGTCAATAAAGTGTCAAAGTGAAACAAGAAACACAGAGAGAGAGCAGTGACCTTCTGCCATTCATGTTTCTTTTGGCTGACATCAGAATGTAAACAATGGGGTTTTTTATAAGGAAAAAGGAAATCTGTGCTAAAGGGCATAAAGGCTTTCTGAAATATAGGTTCAACTTTGGGTCAAATGTTGGGCAAGAGTTTACTTGCAGAGTCCACAGTTGCTTTGGACCAGCAATTTGCTCGCTCCACAGAAATGTCCCCACCTTTGTCAGCGACAGTTTTTGCTCTAGGAGGCAGAAATGTGACATTATGGGTCAAGAGTTTGTGATGTTTTTGTGACTAAACAAATGAACATGTATGTATGCAGGCACATCAATTGCAAATGTTCGCTTGTGGAAAGAAGGATTCCACTCTATTAAAATGTGGATTGTACATTTGTGTTATTAGACATCGTTAAAACTGTTCATTCAATTATCATTTTTCTATTAACCACGTGTGGTTAAATTGTTCAGATTTGGAAATGTTCAAATGTGTATTTGTTTACAGAGTTAGATCAAATCAAATCAGGTTTTATTTATAAAGCACATTTAAAAGCGATTTTTGGTCCAGCCAAAGTGCTGTACATGTAATAAAAACACATTACTACAATCACAATAAACGACAATAAGTTACAACAGATATATATAAAAAACAAAATTAAAATAAAAACACAAGGAAAAGTCAGGAGTCGTGCTCCGCTCTAACTAGAAAGCCAGAGAGAAGAAGTGTGTTTTTAGAGTGGATTTAAAAAACCCTAGGGTCTGGGCCGACCTCACATGGAGGGGCAGAGTGTTCCAGAGCCTCGGGCCAGCTGCTGCGAAGGCTCGGTGCCCTCTGGTTTTAAGCCTGGTCTTGGGCACTACCAGCAGCAGCTGGTCAGCAGACCTTAAAGGTCTGGCTGGGGTGTAGCGCTCGAGGAGTTCAGCTATATAGGCCGGAGCCAGCCCATTTAGTGCTTTAAAAACAAATAAAAGGATTTTAAAATCAATTCTGAACCGAACTGGAAGCCAGTGCAGTGAGGCCAGAATAGGGGTGATGTGGTCACGCTTTTTGTGGCCAGTCAGCAAACGTGCAGCTGCATTTTGGACTAGCTGCAGGCGTTTAATTGAGGCCTGGTCCATACCCACATACAGAGCGTTGCAATAGTCCAGTCTCGAGGTTACAAAGGCGTTAATAACCCTTTCTAAGTCATTAAAAGATAAATACGACTTGGTTTTGGCCAATAGTCTTATTTTAAAAAAGCAGGATTTGACTACAGTGCTGATCTGCTTGTCGAATTTAAAAGTGCTGGTGAAGGTCACTCCAAGGTTCATGACCGAGGGGAGGATGTTTTTTTTGAGAGACCCCAGAATATCAACCGGAGAGGCTGGAGGTTGCGGTCCAAAAAAGATGACCTGAGTCTTGCTCTCGTTGAGGTTGAGAAAGTTTTTGCTCAGCCAGGATTTTATCTCTGCTAAGCAGTCCATCAGCTGCTGTAGTGAGTGTTTGACATTTGCTTTTAGAGGCAGATATATCTGTACATCGTCGGCATAGCAGTGGAAGGGAATATTATGTTTTGTGAGAATTTAACCTAGTATGTACAGTAGAAAAAGGATGGGGCCCAGAATCGAGCCTTGGGGAACCCCACAGGTAAGAGGGGCTTTGGCAGAGGAGAAGGCACCTAGCTGTACCGAGAAGCTACGGTCTGTCAGGTAGGACCTGAACCATGCAAGGGCAGAGCCTGTGATGCCAGCGGACTGTTCAAGCCGTGACAGCAGGATGCTATGGTCCACAGTGTCAAAGGCAGCTGTCAGGTCTAACAGCACCAGGACAGCTGGGCTACCTGAGTCGGCGGCTAGGAGCAGATCATTAAAAACTCTTAAAAGGGCTGTTTCAGTGCTGTGCATGGGTTTGAAGCCAGACTGAAACTTTTCATGGATTCCATGGATGGTTAAAAAAGACTGCAGCTGGGCGTAGACTACTCGCTCCAGGGCTTTTGATAAAAAAGGTAGCTGGGAGATGGGCCTAAAATTTGCGAGAATGGAGGGGTCGAGATTTTTCTTTTTAAGTAGTGGCTTAACCACGGCATGTTTGAAGGCAGCTGGGACACATCCTGAGCTAAGAGAGGTGTTTAAAAGTAATAAAATACTTGCTCCAACTGAATCAAAAACATCTCTGAGAAGGCGAGAGGGAATGCTGTCTGAGGTGCAGTTTGTCGGCCGCAGGTGCTTGACTACATCCGAGAGAGAAGAGAGGGATACAGGCTCAAAGTGGTCGAGGACAGCAGGGCACAGAAAAGGAGCAGGATCTGGGGTAGCACTAGTGTGGGCTAGCCTAAGAGCAGATACTTTTTCAATAAAAAATTTAAGAAACTTATCACAGAGAGTAGTCGATGGGACAATAGAAGAAACATCACAGGGATTAATGATAGAGTTGAGGACATTAAAAAGAACCTGAGGTTTATGGCTGTTTTTGGAGATGAACAGAGAAATGTGCTCTGTTTTGGCTGCTTTGACTGCCGTCTGGTAGTCAGAAAGGCAAGCACGAAGGATTTCTAGGGAGACATGGAGTTTATCCTTTTTCCATTTTCTCTCTGCACGCCTGCAAGCGCGTCTGAGAGCACGAGTACAGTCATTGAGCCACGGCTCTGAGAGAACTTTGGTGCGTCTAAGCGTAAAAGGAGCAACAGAATCCAGTATTAGTGTGCATGTCGAGTCAAACATGGAGATAAGCTCATCAGCATTAAAAGCACAGTTCACATCTAATTTACAGATCGGAGAAGCATTAAAAACATCAGAGAACTGTGAGGCAGTCAAGGGGTTAATCGAACGCAGACGACGCGCCGGGGCACGTGATTCGACTCCTGCGGAAGGGATGGAGGTTGTAAACAGAACCGGTAAATCGTCTGAGATACGCGTTGCTGCACATATTTCATCCACAGATACAGACAGTCCAAACGATAATACTAAGTCCAAAGTGTGTCCTTTTTCGTGTGTTGGGCCAGCCACGGACTGAACGAGACCAAAAGAAGCAAGGAGATTTAAAAAGTCCCTAACCAGAGGTTTGGACTCGCAACACACATGGACATTGAAGTCTCCGGAGATCAAAACACGATCATATTTCACCATGATCCCGGACAGAAAGTCAGAAAAGTCATTTATGAAATCCTTATTGCACTTTGGCGGACGATACACGACTGCGCAGAGTATCGGCGAAGCCGGGTTCAGTTCAAAAAGCTGCAACTCAAAGCTAGCATAGCTAGTTACAGGGTGAAGCAATCGGCATTGGAGGCTAGCTCTAAACACTGATGCTATGCCCCCATCATGGCCGGTGGCACGGGGGGAGCTGAAGAATGTACAGTCAGGAGGAAGAAGTTCAGAGAACGGTGTATACTCGCCAGCGTGGACCCAGGTCTCCGTCAGGAACATAAAATCCAGTTCACGAGAGGTGAAGAAGTCGTTTAGCAGGAACGTTTTATTTGCTATCGACCTAGCATTTAGCAAAGCCATGCAAAGTTTTCGCTCCGGGCTTGCCGAAGGTGTAGTGCGTCTCAGCTGACGAAGATGTGCGTGTTGAACGCCGCGCGGGCCGAGAGCAGTCAGTCGGGCAGGAGTAGCTGCCAGTGGGCACAGCAGAGTCCGCAGCTCCGGAAAAACGGGGCGAATCCACCGATCCCTCACATGGCGTGCAGCGGGAGGGCCATGACATCCGAGGCGTGGATAAGTCCCAGAAGAAGCCGTCAGGTATGCCTGAAGATGGACCAGTGCACCACCACGCTTTCCCCGTCGTCTAAAGCGCTTTCGGCGAGGCAGGATGCAGGGCAATCGGCGCAGGTAGGTGGGGATATTCGACAGTAGAGGGGGGGGGGGACGATTTATGGTTGCCAGATGTAGGTTTGGGCAGCAATATCAACTCCAGTGAGGGTCTGAGGTGGAGGAGAGCTTGGCGATCATAAACGAGCAGAGCAGAGACATTCTGACAAACATAAAACAAAAACAGGATAGCTAAAGGTAGAGAGCTGAGCGAGCGGCGAGCCGACACAGGCGCCATCTTGAATCACGTGATAGATGCAACAATGTGATGACTTCACAAGTCCTTTTTTCGCAGCTGGGTCTTTCTGCTCAGCTATGGCTTTCAACTCTTCAGGCCAAACATTAACTTCGCAAAACAAAACAAAAAGAAACATTGACAATGGCCCATAAATATATTTGGTATATATAATTCGTCACAGTTTACAAACTAACTTTTATTTCTGGGACACACCTTTATAATTGTTTTTAAAAAATTGGTTCCGAAAATCGGTTGGACCCATAGTTTGTTTATGGCCTGTCAACCCGACTCCTCATGTTACTCATCCTTATTGTAGATGTCAGAATGTTTTTAGCTTGTTGCAATTACCACTTACTTGGAAATTCCTATTGCAGATGATCCAAAATTCATTACCTTACTCATGAATATATGCAAACCAAATCAGGTTGAAATTGGCAAAGGCTATTCCTCCAGGATCCTTTCAGAGAAAGTGTTCTAACTGGTTAAAACCCCGATACTGTACCTCACAATCCTCTGTGATACTAACTCCTCTTTATCTGACAGGGCCTTTGTGCACTTTTCTGCATTGTCATTTTCATAAATGCCACGGCTAACACATCATCTGCTCCCCATCTTATTATCTCCACATGTACTTTACAAATTCAATTAGGCCCTTCGTTCGTTTTCTTTTTTACATTTCCTCAACAGCTGAAATAATTTTTGGAGCCGCAGTAATTTACAACACAACATTAACATTTTCTGTCCCGAGCCGTCACGTCTTCGTCTCCCTGACAAACTTACTGAAGTCATAGATAATTCATTTGATTCTAAATTACAGCTTTCCATCGCGCCGCGTGCCCCCCTTGCAGAGGTTTGTTGTGACAAGCGGGTGCGCCGCTCGTCTCCGACCGTGATTTCTGTCGGCCCTGATGACAAAGATATCATGCAGCGCATCTTTAAACATGACGCTGACATGTAGCACTTATCCACTCACTCAGAGAGAACAAGACAGCGCAGCTCCTCGTGACACCTCCCTCATTTCCCATGATGCACATGTAAGGGGGCGCCTCCGCATGACGATTAGTAATAATAAGAGTTCTTGAAAATTTGGGGATGTACTTTATTTTAGAGGGCTTTTTTTTTCCAAGACGGGAATGGGGTGGGGAGCTGGAAGGGGGACAAAAGCTGCCAAGAGCCATTGTGACTCAATAAAATGAGACTTTCATTCTATTGTGTGTGAATGACTCACTTATGATGGATGCAACATGGTATAAAGGAAGACGATTATTTCATTCTGATTCCGGGCTAAATTTGCATCTGGAACAATAAAAAGACTTGATTTGATGTGTTTGTGTGATGGGAGGCTGGAAGCTGAGGGAAAGAGGAGAGGGGAGAAAGGGACGAAAGGAATGTGGGTTTTTCTCCGGAAGTCTTTCCTTGTACGATGTGAGGGTCTAAGGACAGAGGGTGTCGTTTTTCTCATACTGATATTCTGCACAAACTGTGCTGTTGTATTTGCTGTAAAGTGTCTTTACTCTAGGGTATTTTTATTATATGTATACAGCACTTTGGCTCGACCAAAAATCTTTTAAAGATTTGCTATACCTGTATAAATAAAACTTGATTTGATTTGATTTGATTTGAATGAACAAAACAGAAGAAGAAGCAAAGGGAGATGCACAAAGGGAAAAAATGAGAAAAAGAAGAGGAAGCAACCAGGGGAGGTGAGGTGCTATACAGGCTCATGGGAGCACAGACGAAGGCATCAAAACAAATATATGAGTTAATATTAAAAAAGTGATTTGTTTCCTTGAAAGATAGTCTCCCTTCCTTGAGAAAATGTGATTGCATTGCATGTTGAAAAGAGACGCAAACTAAAAAAGGATCGATTTTGAATTGACTAATATAAAGACTGAGTTTTCGTCTGGGAGGAAGTCAAGTCTCGGGTTGTCGGTTATATATGAGACCTGAATTGCTGCCGCGCTGTATGAAAATGAAAATGAACTTTCTGTCTCCAAGTAGATCTATGAATCTCTTTTCTAAGGGTCAGGGACGATGACTGCTTACAATAACTCTACCAGTACCAAAGACCTTGTGTGAAGAAAACCTCTGGGATTTACAAATGTCTGACTGGAAGTCAGGTATGGATTGGGAAGAAGTTAGTACGCACTTTCTTTTCATACGTTCTTTGATCGAGTCTTTCTTAGACTGATGCTTGAAGCGTTCTTCTGATCTGCTGCTCCGTACTGCTGGCCTGAGTTCACAGCTCTTCGATATGATTGGGGTCATGCCTAATTTCCCTCATTCAGACAAACTTGTTTATGTTTTTTGTGAATTTCATTGATTTCTTGTACCCTACACAGTCCTCTGACATTTGATATCTTTACTCTAGCTATTGTCCCCACAGTGTTGGATTGATTTGAGCTGGTGTCAAGTCTTCCATGGTGTTACCAACTGGTGTTAAGTTGAGCTACACCGCAGTGTACACCAAGTAGCCCCCACATCTCCACGCCAGTGGCGCCGGAAGTAGGGGGGCCAAGGGGCCATTGGCCCCCCCACTTTACAGCCCTGCCCCACATTTTCGCAGTGGCGGATGCCGCGGAACACTACATCCTGTTTCAATAATTCCCCTCTACTCTAAAATCTGAGAAGGACTGTTCTTGCTAGTAACGGTTTACGCAGAGTCCTTGTCATTCCACTGACCTGCACATTTGGACAGCCGAACTAGGTAGCACCGCACGTCATGGTTAGGGGGCGTGCTAGGTGAAGTTTGAGTTTAAACAGAGGCTCATATATTGCATTAGGTAAAATAAAGCAGGCAAACATAACAGGAAGAATATGTACATTTTAATCCAATCAAAGAGGACATTGTCACACCATTCAAATATCCAGTGTACATTACAACCAATAAAAAAGCTTTAATGCCGTTTGTTACATTTGTTTCTTTGTTAGTTGTTCTGTGTAAGCCGTTAACCTAGCTAGATAAACTTAGCTATTGATATCGCAAACATGTCAAAAGAACCAGCGCATAATAAAATAAAATACAGTCAAAGAAAACTGAACTTCAACAACTTCAATGTCACATCCCTGACATCCACAACTCTGGAGCCTGGCCCTTCAACCCTAGAACCAGCGCAGCCAGATGAACCCCAAAGCAGCAGCTCTGCGACCGCTGAGACTGTCAAAACCACCGGCATCGTTGAACCGAAACAGGCTGGTTCCGACTGCATGGAGGTTTGTTGTCGGGACATTGAGACGGGTAAAGCTGAACAGCTAATTGTAGAAAAAAAGGAGAACGCTAGATCGTTTGGGCAAAGAGAAAGGTACTTCAATGCAGAATGGTACAAAAACAGAGAGTGGGTAGTTCTTTGCAAAACCACTAAACGAGCCTTCTGTGAAATATGCAGATTTGCTGCTGTCAAGCGGCTTGTAACTTTCTCCAAATGTGGAGATGACAGCTTTGTAAATTCCGGAGTTAATAACTGGAAAAAGTGCCCAAGCCTCCTGGACAGCCACGAAAAGTCTCATTTTCACAGAGAGTGTGTTCAAAAAAAGTGCGCTTACTTCAGTCAAACACCAGTCAACATTCAGCTTGTCAAACAAGAGCATATTGAGCAGGAATGATGGAGCAACTGCGCTGTCTGCAGTTTCTAACCCGACAGTTTCTTACCTGTAGCCAGAGGCGGAGTGCTTACCACTCCGCTAGTGCCTGTGGATTTAGCATTTCTTTGACCATCACATACACACGCACTCTTTGCCCCCCCCCACTTCTGAAATGAATCCGGCGTCGCTGCTCCACGCTATCTATCGATTTCTCCAAGAGTAAAAACAAAGCAGTTGATAGCAGGTCTACTTTGGCTTCATAGCCTTCAAAAACATTCAAGTGATCGCCGAAATCTGAAGAAAAGTGAGAAATCCCCGTCAATGTGCTCATCAGGAGTTCAGGTTTATATCCATGGATTCCTCAAATTGTTGCAGTTGTTGTTTTTATCAACTTATCATTGCAGCTTAAAAAATGTGTACACAATATGTACAATTAACTTATTTAAAGGTGTCCTAGTACACACAAAATGTAATTTAAGCTCATTAATATGAACAGAAAGTTGCGTTAAGTCCATTTGCAAATATGACCAGATTCTTGTTTGCATAGTGTACATTTCTGTTTGAAAATTACAGATTTTCTTTTACCCTCACTCTACCAATATTTCATTTTACTGAAACATTTTCTGCAGACTGCAGCAGAGACAAATACAAAAAAGATCGGACAGAAATCAGGAAGGAAGACAGACAGAAAGAGTTAAATATGGAAGGACAAGGACTGCAAAACAGACACAGACTGAGACCTTGGAGGAATTCTGGGTTGACCATCGCCTTGCGTGAATTAGCCTGAGGCCAAAGATACACACACACACACACACACACACACACACACACACACACACACACACACACACACACACACACACACACACACACACACACACACACACACACAAAGAGAAGAAGATGTCAAAGAACCCAGTGTGTCTTATAGACGAAAGGACACATTACATGTTTGTTGCATGACATTCTCCAAAATGGTGTATGTACGTGTTTGTTTGGGTGAATGTGTGTGTGTGTGTGTGTGTGTGTGTGTGTGTGTGTGTGTGTGTGTGTGTGTGTGTGAATGTGTGTGTGTGTGTGAATGTGTGAGACCTCTTGGACCGGACTTGAGTGCTTCTGTCAGCTTTAACTGTTTCCAAAAGCACGCAAATGTTTCATTAAAGAAAGATGAAGAAGATAGACACCCCCCCCCCCCCTCTCTCTCTCTCAATGTTCACTTTATTTTGCTCTCCTGTCTCTCTCTCTCTCTCTCCTCTCTCTCTCTCTCTCTCTCTCTCCCTCTCTCTCTCTCTCTCTCTCTCTCTCTCTCTCTCTCTCTCTCTCTCTCTCTCCTCCTAACTGCTGTTTTGACAGCCATCATGGGCGTGGCTAAAGGGCCCCCAAAAGAAATGTGTCTGTCGGTCACTCCATCTGTCTGTTTGTCAAATATTCGGCTGATAAATTGTCAGGGGAGAGGGTGTGATGACGCCTTGGACTCACCCAAATGTTCCTTTCAGCATTTCCCCCTCTCTCTCTCTCTCTCTTTCTCTCTCACTTTCTCCCCCTGCTCACCTACTTTTCAATCTCCCCGACATGCATTAAAAGCAACTGAAGGGAAGAGCCACAATTTGAGAGATAAGAATTTTCATTTGAATATGAATGCTAGTGTGTGTGTGTGTGTGTGTGTGTGTGTGTGTGTGTGTGTGTGTGTGTGTGTGTGTGTGTGTGTGTGTGTGTGTGTGTGTGTGTGTGTGTGTGTGTGTGTGTGTGTGTGTGTGTGTGTGTGTGTGTGTGTGTGTGTGTGTGTGTGTGTGTGTGTGTGTGCAGCAGGTACATTTTGGCGTGCTGGGAGCATCTTTTACTGGAGTTTTTCTTTTGTATCAGCAGGACATCTTCAGCCTATCAGGACAACACAGCGACAGCTGGGATGTTGTTGTCAGGTGAAGTGTTTACTCCGGCACTATACCTGTAATCTTTGTCTGCCAGGATGTCAAGGCGATGATGGAAAGACAGGGCCTGAAACGTGACTCCAAATGAATGCTTATGTTGCTCTGTATCTGCACGACTGTTTGCAACTTTACAAGGTTAGAAAATGTCAGTGTTGTGTGTACAGCTTGTCTTGCTGCTGCCAAATGGCCAACATATATTTGCTGTAATCCTTGACCTCAGAAACTGATTCTGTTCTGCAGTTATTTCTTACTTGTGATATTCTCCTAAAGCGCAAATACATTCCTGAGCAGTTTTCCATAAAATGTACTGATAAATGGTTTGGTGAAGCTCAACAAGTTTAGTGGCCATTTATCTTTTCTTTAGATTGCTCTCTGTGTGGATCACAAAGCAAATGAGTTTTTATTGATTTTAACAGAAAATGAAACAAGACAATTCGTTCAATATATGTTCAAATCTTTTCGGCCCATTGGCTTGGCATTCTCAATGGATATCAGTGTCATATATATGAGTTTGAAGGGCCCTGCTCCACCTACTAGAAAATAATTGATGGCGTTATTATCCATGCACATGGTTAATCACAAGTGGCTTTTATTTAAAAACATTAAGCACATGTTGAGTTAGGTTAGGTGAAACCTTTTGACTTGTCTGAACCCTTCAAATAGTCGTAATGACAACTGACCATGGTCATACCGATGGGCTGATAACATTACAAATGGGTGATTAATTCATAACCCTTTCCAAAAACTGCTTTGGTTGCTCCCAATCAAACATGCTTTTGAAATGTTTGAAATGCTTCTCAAAAACCCTGAAGTATTGAAATTCTATCGACCGATGCAACAGAAACCAGCAATAAAATAGAATTATTTTCTGTGTGCCTACATCTGTTTCCTCCCACCCTCCCCTCCGTTGATCAGCCCTCTCCATTAGAGCTAAAGGTGTTGGGCTTCGGTCTGTTCTCCACATTGAGAGATGGGTCTCTGCTGATTAATTGCTGTCTGATCGCGGCTGTTGCTGCTCCCTGCTAATTTCTCTCTCTCTGGGTTTTTGCAGCCTGCGGCGGCCTGGGTGTGAGGGTTTCTAGCAGTAATTGTGCGGTATTTGTTGCTAATAGGATAATAATTGGACCAGGTGCAGATAGCTGGGTGGTTATTGGGCCTGTTGAGGAGAGATGGAGTTTGGCTCCACGCCAGCGACGCCCGCTGTGCAGCACGGTGACGACGACACGTAAAAACACACTTTAAAAACTGAGTGCCTCAGAGGGAGGCCAATTATTTTGCTCTGCTATTTTGTATCTTCCCCATCCAGATCTAGCTGTCTCTCTGGAAACAATCCCTTTTTCAGAAATCTGTGTTTTCATATTTATTTTCACATTTCTCTCTGTATATTTTCTTTTCCATTTTCACCCCTGCTCTTTTTTCTAGTACTCCACCTCCTCCTGTAAGTCAAGTTCTGTGGTTGTCATCCATCGAGATATGGAATAGAAATAAATCGCAGGACTTCAGGTATTCAAATGATCCTTTCAATGTTTGTCGCAAACTATGTGTTGCCATGTCCTCTTTTCATGCTGCAATTTTGGCCAGGTGTCAACACAGTTGCCAGAGACATGCTTTTTTTTAGGTCACGTGATTATTGATTAACTATAAAGAAAATCCAACAATCCAAAGTTAGAGATTAAACATTGAAGTCTGAAGCTGATATCATTTTCTGTTCTAGTTTATCCTTGTTGGGTGGTATAGATTGCACTACTCTGCTTGTGGAAATATTTCAAAATTGAAGACATGTTAGTTAATTATTTTCAAAATCACAAAGCATGTCTCATACATGTAATAAATCCCTGGTTCGCATTCTACATGATTCAAAATAAATGGCATGTTATTTCCCAATAGCAGCCAACACAGCCCACATCTGAATTTGCGCTTGGCCCACAATGCAACGCTTCTATCAAAGCCAACAAAGCTTATGAAAAATGTCCTTCCAAATGAAGTCAGGAACCACGTCAATTTTTTTAAATTATTTGTTTAAATTTAGTTTATTTACTCATTTTTCACTTACTTCATATTTATAAGAGATCACATCTTTATTTAAATCCACACAAATCACTGCAATGTTTCTATCAACTATGGTCTTACGTTAGTAAAATCTTTGGTTTAAATATTTTCATTTAGTCCAAGAAGAAATAAGGCTATAGCACAACCACAATTTCCTTTAAAATAATCGCAATTGGATTTTAAAAAAATGTGTTCCACCCTTGTAAACAGAAAATAAGTGAATATAAGTACAATATCGTTCTAACATGCATTCTTTATAAAATACACAGACATTATCAGACTTAAAGTATAACAAAGGCTCTGTTCCATGTAAAGTATGTGACTCTGAGATACTAATAAAATGAATTATGGTTTAAACAGAGAAAACTTCTGCTGTTGCAGTCAGAAAAGTTGGATTCGCTGTCAAGGTTACGATGTCAGCCACCTTATTCAAATTATTTACTATAATTGTTCTGCCTCAGGGTCTCCTGGATGCAAAATGAAAGGCATAGAGGAAACTTACTGTCTGATTTCCAACATGGGGGAGAGAAATCCATCTGTGAAAGTGCTGAGTAACACCTCTAACACTCCAAACCATAGCAAAGCTGCAGTTATGATTAAAGCGAGAGACGTCTCCTCACTAAGGTCATGTTTTCAAAAAAAAAGCCTGGTGCCATATTTGGGCAGCAACAGTATTGTTGTGATCAGCCCTCCCCTCGATCCCCTCTGAGACTTCTCAGCCCTGAATATGGTGATGATATTAATACTAATCGTAATATAGCCGGCGATAGATATAGGCTCTGCCGCTTTGAACTGTAAATGGGTTGTGTTTGGGGGAAGAGAAGCGATTAAGAGCCGCGAGACGGTATAAGATGGTAAATCTGGGGAAGCAGAGGCATTTCAGCCCCCCCACCATAAACAAATAATCCAGCGCTGCTTCTCAAACCCCCCTATGCCATCTCAAATCAGTTTGGATTAGGACAGAATACAGGGATGTTCCCTTTAATGTCACACAGAGACATAGAGAGAGGATGCATCTTCCTCTCCCCCCCGCCCAACCGCCTCCCCGCGATGCGCTGTGTTTAGCCCTGCTTAGCCAAATGAGCTCCTAATAAATGCAGCGCTGAGCCCGAATGCTGAGGAGTCGCTTATAATTGGAGGGCTTTCTCCTTCGCTTTGGAGAGGAAAGTATTAATGATGGGGTGGGGTGGAAGGTGTGTGCAGAGGGTGTGTGTGTATGTGCCAGCGCGAGTGTGTTTGAAAGGTGGAGTGAGAGAGAGAGTGGGTAAGTGGGTGACTGTGTGTGTGCGAAAGGTGGAAAGGTGCGTAAGGGTGTGCGGTGTATGCGTAGGTGTGTGTTTGTGAGAGTTTTTAGAGTGTGTTTCTAGTTTTCGCTTTGCATATGCTGTAAGTGTCTGCGCCTCGTTCATATGGAAATGTGCTTCCATGTCGTCATTAGGCGCCGCAGCTCGCAAACCAAACATGAACCTGCCGTTATCTCTCCATTTCTCTTCCCTCTACTCCTCTCCTCTCTTCTGTTTAATCCTGCTTGCTACCTGCAGTGGGAAGCTGCTTTGTGCTCGAATGAAAGGGAATATATATGTTTATAGATATGCCTCATTTGGAAGCTCAAATCCGTCATTTTGAACTTTTATTTCCCTGTTTGTGTTCCTCGTATGCTGTTAGTACTTCCAAGAACTGTAGGGTGAGAAAAAGAGGAAGGAAAGAAAGCAAACAGAAAAAGATGAAGGGGGCCGCCTTGTTTGTTCACTTGTGTAATTAATTGTCCTCTGATGAGAAAAGCTGACCAGTGTGTGTGTGTGTCTGTTGACCGCAATACACAAGTGAGAAGGCGATAATTTGTCATTGGCATGTGGATAACAAGATCAGAGAGGTGGTCACACTCCCACAAACAGAGTAAAGAGAGGTCCACCCTGTAATGTCAGGCCTTATCACCTAATTGGCTGAACGCTGACAGAGCAGTGTGATGGATGAGAAACGTATGGATGTGTGTGTGTGTGTGTGTGTGTGTGTGTGTGTGTGTGTGTGTGTGTGTGTGTGTGTGTGTGTGTGTGTGTGTGTGTGTGTGTGTGTGTGTGTGTTGTGTGTGTGTGTGTGTGTGTGTGGTGTGTGTGTGTGTGTGTGTGTGTGTGTGTGTGTGTGTGTGTGTGTGTGTGGTGTGTGTGTGGTGTGTGTTGTGTGTGTGTGTGTGTGTGTGTGTGTGTGTGTGTGTGTGAGAGAGAGGCAGAGATAGAGCAATGTGTTTAGGACTTATCACAGCTCTGTGGTCATCGCCGGGAGGGTACTTGTTGATAATCCCGTTTACAATACTGCCGCCCTGACAGATGTTGTGATGAATTGGCTTGTATACTGTAATACTGTACGCAATGTGTACGTACCCTCACACACCCTCTAGGAGACAGGGCTGGTTTTTGTTTCAGTGTGGAGTTTTCAGGACAGAACCCTGCTGAGCTCGAATGACCTCTATCTGCATTAAAGTTGATACAAATGATTGTGTAACTCCAGACAATACAATGTCAACAGTTTAGAAACTATCCTCTAGGGCAGTGGTTCCCAACCTGGGGGGCGCCAAAGATCGCAGGGGGGGCACCAGGCCTCAGATGATTTGAGGCCAAATATCATATTTAGACTTTTTTTTTTTTTTTTTTACATATAATTGTAACGCAATACATGATTGTCACTAAAAGCCTTGTCTCTACATAACAATAACATATACAAAATTATTAATTAATTAATTAGTATAAAAATTCAAGTTAGTAGCTATTATAGGCATAAAAAGAGAGAAATGTATAATTCTTTCTTTAATAGAAATGTTTCTTCTGCCCGTAAAGTGTCCAAACCAGGCTTTTCTGGATAAGCGCATTTTTAAAACATAGTCATTGCCCATGCCGGTTTCAGATTATTTGTCACAGTTGCTCTGATCAGATCGGTCTCCTCCATTTTGTAGATTATTTACGACTTTTGAATCCACATAAACACATCGGCAAAATCCGGCTTACTTTGAGCATGTGTTTTAAACGGTTTAATCCCTTTGTGAATTGTTTCCACTTGCGCCGTCCTTTAATTTCTTCATACAGCGGGAATCCAAATGAATGAATCCTGAGTCCAATAACCATCAAAGTCACTCCAATAGTGCTCCTTGATTACGCTTTCATCCTCCTTTAACAACATACTTCACATTCATCCAGGTTGTGACAGCAGTTGTAGCATTTTTGAGACTTTTAAACTTTAATTACCGCTGTTGCGCCCCCCCCCCCCCCCCCCTTGTGTGTGTGTGTGGGGGGGGGGGGCGCAACTTCCAACAGGAGTCATTTGGGGGGGCTCTTGGGGAAAAAGGTTGGGAACCCCTGCTCTAGGGTCAGGTGATTGAGTATATACGAATATAAAGTATATCAGCGATTAGTGGCTTATATTGCCGTTTGTTTTTTTTAGGCTTTTTGGTAATTTTATTTTGCTTATGTACAGTAATAGTCTACGTCAGAAAATTGCTCAGTTGTAAATCTAAGTGTGGAGATAGAGCTGGCCATGTGAGACTTCTTAGAAACAGACTTTGGATCAGCAAGCTAACTCAGTATAAAAAAAGAGGCCAGCAATGGGAGAGGGGACAGCGGGAAACAGATACACGTGCAGCCAACACATTTTCACATCAACCTCAGTGGGTTCATTTCAACATAACCAGTTGCTGTTTGTTGGAGTGAAGTGGGTTAACAAGGAATAGCCCTAGAAAAACCTGTCACTAGAAAAAGCAACTTAAATAAATAATAAATCATTACATCTTAAGAACATCCATGCCAAATACTTATAGAGTCCTTTTTGGGTCTTGTGGATCAATAGATTGCAGATCCAGAAACAATTATAGAAGATGGTGGGAGAGGTAGGCGTGATGTGGAGGAGAAACATGAGTTGTAGAAAAGTAAAGTATTTTTAAATCCATCTTTAGGAATGATAAAGGACTAAGGGTAGGCGATTAAAGTTAAATGTGGTAAGGTGAATATTAACCAGTCTTAACAAAAAAAGCCAAGACTACCATCTCTCTCGAGGCATTTTTACACAAACCTTCAATGATTTGGATCTCTTTTGAATGTTTCCTTCAAATAATAATGGACATTGTGGTATTGACACACCTATGTGTTTGAATTGTATTCCCTGATGAAGGTGAAGCTATATTAAGAATAAATCCTAATCCAGAGATAGAGAAGGGGTAAAATGGGCAGCTACCATCTTGGTGTCTTAGTGTAAAATCTTAGGATGAATCCCCACCTACTGTAATGTAGACCCTATTAGATCAGCAGAGTATTCAAATATCCGTGGTATAATTCAGCTTGCAGACCTTAGCTGGGAATGGGCGGATAGTGGTGTCTGCACCTGAAATCTGAGATAGCATTGGCAATCACTTGGCTTAACACTTGAGAAATCCCAGCCTAATGTATGAATCCAGAAACTGACACGGGCTAAACGGCCGATGGCTGCCTGCAGGAGTATCTGAGAGCCCGAGGAGGACCTTAGTGCTTAGTACCTGGAAATCCTGCTTTAATGACATTCAACACGGAGATAGTAGCTGCCTATAACATTTAGAGCAGGGGTCACCAACCTTTTTTAGGATGAGAGCTACTTTCACAAAATAAAACAAGTCGGGGGCTACTTTTACTCCTCTTTTTTTGTTTTTTTGCAGTGTATATATTTAGCACATTTTAACATTATTATCTGCTGACCTTTAACCTTTGTGTGCTGTTTGGGTCTGTGGGACCCGTTGTCAGTGTTTACTAAAAGAAAATGTATGCAATTTAATTATTTTAACCTGCTTTACTTGGGGGTGGACCTCACCTCCTGGAAGATGTTTTTTTTAAATGTTGAAGTGAAATGCATCAATCTGGAGCACTTTGAGCACAACATGAATTGATGGATACAGCTCTCAACACTCATATGAAAGGGAGCTGTATACTATACAATAATCCAAACAACTTTAGAATATGATCACAACCAATAACAAATATAATATTTATCTATTTATATATTAAATAGATAAAGGTGTGCTCTCTCTAGCTCGCTCTCTCTGTCTCGCTCGCTCACAGAGGCTGTGTGCTCCTCCGTGGCGATGACGGCTTGCGTTAAAAGAAAAAATATATATATTTGTAAAGTGGGGGGACACAAACGGGATTTCGAAAAGTGGGGGACATGTCCCCCCTGTCCCCAGTGGAAATTACGCCATGCGTGTGTGTGCGTCAAGTGCAATAAATATATGCAAGTTGCAACACACACACAGTACAACTCTGCCCCTCATGTGATGTATAGGCTGGCACGACTAGGCTGTTCAATGGGGCTGATGTGTTGTGTAGATTCTGCCAGAAGGAAAATCACGGTCACACCCCTTATGAAGCGGTGAGCTGCCGCTCCACATTGCTTTTCTTCCCGACTGCAACGCTGGTCCCGCAAATCAAGCAAGAACGTGATTAGTCGATATTCATTGTGGGGTGGGGGGGGGGAGGGGTGTTAGATAGATATAGAGCTGCAGTAAATAGATAGAGTTTTGCTATGATTGAGGTTTTGTGTATTTTTTACATTTTGGATTTGCTTGGCGAGCTATTTTTAGAACATGCCCCGCGGGCGACTCACGTTGCCCCTTGTCACTAGCACCCCCCCCCCGTCGACAATTTACTAGCGGTAATAGTGTCTATAGTGGGAATTATGTGTATTGGAAGTGAATGTAAACTGCTAAACATGATTGATTAAAACATGTTATTTGCTATTTTGCACACTGTTCCAATCTCTGGAACTTTCCATCAATAAAGTATTTACTGATGGCAAATCTCAGTAAACCTTCACTACACCAAGGTCCAAATCATGCTCTTTAAAAACCTCAGATGCTTAACTGAAATGACATGATGTTAGTGCCAACAAAAGTCTTAGCAGTGTTGTGAGATCTGCGGCTCCTTTAGCTAAAGTCTGGATAGGCAACTAAAACTACTTAGTTAGGGTAAGAGAGATCATCTTCTGGTTCTATGAAACCAGTCTTGACTAAGGCAGAAGGGACACGTTGTTTTTCGGGTCAGCTGGACTTCCGCCATTTATACTCAACTGAAACATTTCAACAAAAACTAATGCTGACCCTAGAACCCTAACCCTAACCCTTTAAACAGGATGATTGTTATTCTATTTCTTGGCAGGAAACAAGACTTTTATACAAATGACCAATGTTGGTACTTTCTCGAGGTTGTAATTTTGATTTTAACTTTCGAATCCATTAAGCGACAATTTGTTCGATTAAGTCGATTAATAATTGTAATGTTCTTCTTTTAGGCAAAACCACTATGTATCCCTAACCATTATGTTTCTTAGCCTAAAATCCCATAGAGTTGTCACATTGACAAAGGTTGCATTTTGTCATTTGATCTGGAGTCATGGACATGTTTCTAGCTAAATCAACTCACAAAGCAAAAAAAAGCGTACATTGAGTTCCGTCAATCACTGAGTAACTGAGATTACAGCAAAAGGGAAAAGGAGGAGCTGGAGCAGACAGTGTGTATGTGTGTGAGTTAGACAGTCACAAGGTCATGGTGGTTATGCCAAGCTGCTAGTGAGGGAGCTTTACCCTGAATGAAGCTGACCCCAAAGCATAGAAAGAGCTGCCTACAGAAAAGCCACTGTATAGAATAAAAGCTGAGGACTAAATGAAACATGACTGATTCTCTGCAGCAAAGCGTTTCTCATCGACGCTCACAATAAGGTCTCAGCCGTCTTTTGTTGGTTCCTCCGTCCCGCCTCTCTTTTCTGTTTTCAGCGCTAATTTGATTTCTAGAAAATCAGGGTTTTGTCTCCTTGAGTGACTGACAGTTGCCTTCGCCTTAATGAATGCAGAGTGGAAAGAAAGATTCTGGCGGATAATGCTACTCTCTCTCTTATATCGAGCTCCAATAATTAATTCACACACATATCTGCAACATTAGTTCCAGAGGAGATAATTAAGAAAATCATTTTGGTATTGTTCGCAGGCATCTATCAAGACAACGCTGCTATCTGTTTGAGAAAAGCTAGTAGTCACCATTACCGTATCTTTAAAGGGCAGCGATTTTGCGTTTGGTAATTGCATGACGGATTTCAAGCAATGCTATTAATTGACTCTAGTGAGTATGCATTTATCTCCGTTTTATTCTCATCAAGTGTGTGTCGTTCATGCGTTTGAGTCTGCGAGAGAGAGATAGTGTGTATGTGTGTGTTTAAACAAATAAACTATCTCTGCGTCACATTCATTATCATCTTGAGTCATTTATTTTTCTGCTATCTGGCAGCAAACATTTGTGTGTTGAGTTCTTTGTCGCGGCTACACCATTCAGTCGCAGCATTCGGCTGCAGCGCTGCTGTGTTTTCATTGTGTCTGTATCTTGTTCATCACACTAACGTCAACCGCTAACATGAAGGACAACTTTTTATCAATACAGTCGGGCACTCCGCAAGATATTAAATTAAATAAATGGAGGAAGTGGAGATGTGCTTTTTTTTCTCCGTCGGTTACAAAATAAACTTGAGGCATCATTTTTTAATTAATTTAAATTAAACAGCAGCACCTATAAACCGTTTTTAAAATCAGTTTTTTGCATTAACACTATGGTCCCCTTATGAAGTTGACATGGCGGACACCTTGTCATTTTAGACCCTTCTTTAGGGGCTAAATGCTCACTGCCGGCTATTTTCTAACTTTCTCTAGCGGAAATAATGGAAACAATGCTGATGAGCAGTGGGAGAATCAAAACCGTTTTGGGCTGCAAAACCCGAAACAATTAGCTGCAAGATATTATAACTTTATTCAAAGCTAAGGGTAAAATTATGTCAATACAATCAAACCCTTTTATATTATATTTAAGCATTTGAGCGACGCATTGAATCATTAATTAGTGGAGCTTTAAATCTAAATATAACCATGATTTTATTAGCATTTTCATTCAAATAAAACGACCTTGGATTGCACAATGCGAGACTCAGAATAGGTCGCAAAACATGCCCTACGAAGCTCTCGGCATACATTGGACTCTCCATGGTGCTACAGGACAACAAAACCACACTGCAGCATATATAGCAGAATATAAAAGATTTATAATGAAGCAGTTTTTGTGTTTTTTCAAATACAAAAGGTAAATCTCCCCTGCTGTCTCTTTAAAAAAAAGTCATATGGAAAAGTTGTGGGTCGTAGAGTTTAGAGTATTTTTCCATATTGTGACAGCTACAAGACCACAGAAGAAGAATTGCTATGACCTGACAAGAGAAGAAGTCAAGGTAGGCAGGATGTACAACTATTTTTCTGAGGCTGGACAATAGCACAGGGGTGAATTCTTTCACGGCATGTCACATCGAGTTATGCCACCTATATGTCGCCAGTGTTTATGTGGCTGTACAAAGAAAGTGACAAGGGCCGCTTCTTTGGCGTTTATGTATGGTATTCATGTTGTGGAATTCACAGACAGTGAAATGTTCTTATTTAATGGTTTTCTTTTCTTATTGATTTGCAACACGTCATGAAGCAATGTGAATTAAACTAAATGTCAAATGTCACATTTTGAGTCATAAAAAACCCCAAATCAATGCATTTGAAAAATAAATGGTTTCACATAATAAAAAGTTACCATTAGACTGAACCACGACACTTGACTTTGTTTTCTTTATTGCCAGGCTGTCTCTTTATAAGTGTTCCTTGAAATCAGACTACCTTGATCATTTTACCTGATCATCCACAGTAGCAACTATTTGCTTTACTTTGTTCATAGATACAAAAGAAGTGGATAGGGTCCAGTCAGTTTTCAGAGCCTTCAATCTTTTGAAATTAACATTTCAAAAGGTTGTAAATAAGTGAATGCAGCTGAAATTGAATATTATTGAACAACGTTGTCATAACAAGAGGAATTTGACACAGCACATTGAAATACTTAGATGGCTTTTTTTGAAGGACAAGCGTCGCAGTATCACAGAGACCTTGTACACAATATTTAAACAAAAAGGCATTAACGGTTTGATTCATGACATCTTGACCTTTAAAGAGTTCAACTGAAAATAAATCTGAATAGGTGTTATCCGCAATTTGGTCTACCAATTGCAAATAAAAATGTCTTGTACAATGACAAACTTTAGTGGCATCTCTATATGCCATGGTCTCCTTTGTGTGTCTGATGGAAAGACAGATATCGTGTTTGCTATGATATGTGTGTGTGTGTGTGTGTGTGTGTGTGTGTGTGTGTGTGTGTGTGTGTGTGTGTGTGTGTGTGTGTGTGTGTGTGTGTGTGTGTGTGTGTGTGTGTGTGTGTGTGTGTGTGTGTGTGTGTGTGTGTGTGTGTGTGTGTGTGTGTGTGTGTGTGTGTGTGTGTGTTGAGTGTTGAGTGTTATATTTAGTACAAGGTGCGTTCCTTCACTCTGACGTCAGTCAACAAGAGAATTGACCGAACCCTGATAACTAATGGCCTGTCAGTCACAGAGCCAAACCCCTCCCTCTTAGGCAATAATCCTCCCTACCCCCCTCCCCTTCTTCAACAGCACCTGGCTGATTGTGTTAGGGTGTGCAAGCACTGCAGTTGTGAGTATATGTGCATGACGGTGGACATACTTGTACGTACTGCGTTAGTGTTCACATACTTGTGCTTTTGACTGACGTCTTGTGTAAACTCCAGTCTCTGTGTTGTGAAGCAGGTCAGATGTTCAGGCCTGATACGCAGGATTTAAAAAGCTCCTTTCTGTCATTCTTCTTATTTATTTTAAATTAATTTGTTTTTCAAACATCATACTCAAACACCAGGGACCAGATGTATAAACAACATGAAAAAACATTTTTTCAAGTTTCCCGCCAAGGAATACATTTAACATTACATTGAACACATTGTGCGATTTACCCTCGCCTAATTCTACTTTTTACTGAATAGAGCATAAGAGCAGCATAGTGTAACTCAATAAAACCTTGCTTTGTTAACGTTAGCTTTTAGCCAAGCAAGGCTGTGCTGCTCACCAACCGCTAACAGCTAACATTTACTAGCTCTCTTTTTGCCTTGTTCAAATGTTTATGTTTACAATCAGTAAATAAAGTGTGTAAAGTGATTCATAGAACACCTACTAAATGGAGTTGTATAGATTATTGTGTCTAATGAGTCTAGTGTTTGCCAACTATTAGATTTGTTAATCATTTCCGGATAAAACTACTTCCAAACATCTTGATACAAATTAAAAATGTTTACCAGCTTGAAACTGAATGGTTGGTATTGAGATTACTAAGAGATATTGAGATGTCTGGGCTTGTTCCAAAAAGCACTTTACCGAGTTTATCAGAGTTTTATCTTTGCTGGAACGGGAACTCGTGTAAATGCTTTATATGAGCTTCATTGGGGATGTTGAGTGCAGATTGACCTGCTGTTAAAGCGCAGTTTGGTGGCATTTCTATTAAGAATGTACAAGAATGGAAAATGAATTCCCTTATCTGTACAGAGAGCTGCTGTTTCACTTAAACAGCATTGCTTATAATGGCTCATACTGCATGTATTGTCGTGCAAAGACTGACCACACTGTCAGCAACATGTTTTCTGATTCATATGGCATTTCTAAAAGTCTCTTTCTTTCCCTCTCTCAAACACACACCCACACTCTGTTTGTTTGCTCTCTCAGTTCCAGGTGAAACAGGTCTGACATTTGAAACCCAGGTGCTGCAGAGAGGAAGGGATCGAGGAGGTCTGCTGTTTTTTTCTTTCTCCAACACGCTACCAAACCAATTAATCAGCTTCCTCTGTGTTTTTACAAAGTGCCCTTTGATATCAGGTCCCAATCTGTAAAAGCAGGTTATGTGATTGTCTGTCTGTTTCTTTTGAAGTAACCACTGTGGTTCAACTTAATCCCATTACTTTGATCTACTGATATTAAAGTAATTATGGATACGACTGAGCAGAAAATGTGTTTAATAACAACCGCGAAACTCTGCGGTTATCATAAGGGCTTTAATTGTTTCTCAAGGAGCAAGTTGATTCAGAACCATATGCTTGTAAAATTGATTTTCCAATTGATCTGACTGAAAACAAACTGGCTTCCTGCCAAAACAGCTGGCAGGAGAATTACCAGCATCTGAGTAGCGATAGTGTCAGTTTCCAACCCTGCCCCAAAATGAACTGCCCTGGAGCAGCAGCGCAGCAGGTGTGGGGTTAGATGAGTGTTTTGCATCCAGCTGTCAAGCGCAGTTTTTAGACAAATTGAAATGTTACATAAATGCAAACAAAATGTGACCTTTTTTATCAGCTAAATTGAAAAGCACAAATATTTAGCCAGGACATTGTCTTAGTTGGAAGGTCGGTTGTTTCCACGTCTCAGTTCTGAACTGAATGAGAAAATCATCAACAACATTAAAACAGAAGTAAAGTAAAACAAAACCATCATTTTGTGGTCTTCAAACTGCGAGTTGTTTTTACATGATCTAGTCCACTGTTTAGCTGATATCAAAGCGAACTAAACCCTAGTAGCTTTTTTCGGAACCCACCCCTCATGGACATCAGTTAGAATGGAGGAAACGTGAAGATGAAAACGGAGTACAACAAGTAGATTGTCTACATGAGAAAAGGCAACTTCTGGGTGTTAAAAAAAGTGTAATGTCACTCACGTGCCAACAGATTACATATTTTAACAATCCTGAAAAATAATAAGTAAGAACTTTTCTGGCCAAAATGTAGGGACTATACCACAAACCTTAAAAAAGAGGACAGGTGGTTAAAGCCCAATTGTTACCATGATGGGGTAGCCCATGGTCCTTTGTATACCCCAGCTTGTTTACAGTTTTTTGTTTCAAATGTTTTGTATTCTGAAAAAAATCTAGATGGATAAAATACAGGTTTCTGTCAATGTATCATAAAATGAGAGTAACTTCTGCACAGCTCAGTCACAACAGTCACAGCTTAAGTGGCTAGCTAACAGCTGTTCATAAACTCAACACAATCACATGACTGTAATTGAATGTATTCATACCAATGCCTTGCATCTACAGATCGGTTATTTAAGAGTTTTTAAAACTTCAGCTAACAGTTGCTTTGGCTTCCACTATGATAGGATACAGTGCCTACTCATTAGGAGTTTATGTCTTTTTGATATCTCATGAAAATGCGTCCGAAATCACCCAACCTTTGTGGGTAAGGCAAAGACTTTTAGGCAACTCAGTCAAAATGGGATGCGGAGTGGAGGGTTTGATCATCATTTCGGTTTAAACCTCGAACAATTTTTGAGCAATTTGCAGTCAAAAATAGTTAAACTCTTTTTGATTGTTACAACTAAAATAAAGTCTAATTGGGATTATGTTGATAATCAGTGAAATGTTTAACATAAAAATCTGAAGAGCTATCATGGCAGTAGTATTTCGATTGCCCATATTTAAAAAGATTTTGGCAAAGTAGGAAAAACAGAATCTTTAATATAATCTCCACTTATCTCACTCATTGTAGCTGTTGGTGGAGAATCAAAGCACCTTTTGCTCTCCGACATGATGATTTGATTAATCCCAGGCCAACTTCTGACAACATGACGTGTCAAACAGTAAATCAAAGCTTTATAATTCGACAAACACCAAGGAGACATGCACATGTTCACTGGATAAAATAAATGGCGTTTTTCTGGCACTTGTACAATATGCACCCACACTCTTTTTATCTCTCCTATTAAGTCAATGTAATTGTGTGTGTGTGTGTGTGTGTGTGTGTGTGTGTGTGTGTGTGTGTGTGTGTGTGTGTGTGTGTGTGTGTGTGTGTGTGTGTGTGTGTGTGTGTGTGTGTGTGTGTGTGTGTGTGTGTGTGTGTGTGTGTGTGTGTGTGTGTGTGTGTGTGTGTGTGTGTGTGTGTGTGTGTGTGTGTGTGTGTGTGTGTGAACACCTGATCAACTCTTCTAAACAACCTCTTCAATCCACCTCAAATAGAGCCGCATTATCAGTCACATATGAGAGAAAACAAAATGTTTAAACTTTAAACGCATCTTTGTTATACATATAATCTGGTTTGCACCCAACAAAGACTGACAGTGCGCGGCCTTTATCAAATGTTGGTTTTGTTTCTGTGTTGGCACAAGCTGCAACTGTAAATGTTTCATTCAATAAACACACAACTATCTGCACTACATTCATTTATCCAGAACCATGCTTGTTTCATTATTGAAAAGATATTTGAAAACTAGTCCTGCGGCAAGAGGGTTATGTTTTTATTACCCACGACAGCCAAATATATGTCAGATAAGTTAAGATCTTTTCAGTAATGTGAATGGTCTCGTGTCAGTTCATTTGTCAAAAAGACCAAAACAGTGCATCAGTTCAAAGTTATTGTAATAAATTAATGATTACATTTTTTATGTAAAAAAATATATATATTTTGTCATGAGTCAATATTTCCTGGAGCAGCAATACCTTTTTTTGCTTTGTAAAGGATCAATTTCAAAGAAGTGAATAAATACACATTTTCATTTGACATCTTTTTTGTGGAATGTTGATGTTGAAATGTATGAAGCAATAGTTTCCTCAGTAAAAGGTGCGCCAGGATTTATTCCGACAAATAGGTGACGCTTACAGGGTCACCGCTGGCTACGTCCATGTCCATACCATTCTCAGCACTTCTATGTTGGGATGCCATGTTCTGGTTTGGAAACATGGCTTTGCTATACATGGGAAAATAACTTGGAAGTGCTGTTTTTGTTCAAGTAATACAGCACAACCCCTGGATACTAGAGGTGGAGACTAGACATTCAAGAATGGTAGTCCACGGTTCTTCTTCGCATCCAAGTGTCACTGGTACACAACGTTCGACTTAGCTGTCTCGATCCTAGCAAGCACTGAGTTATAAAGTTGGTGAAACATATTCCCTTTAAGCCTAAATAACCCAGAGCTAAAACTGACTTATGCCATTTGATAGTAATGAATACAATACAATATCAGACACGTTTATTTCATCTTCCCTGACCATAAATTCTCTTTTCTATGTGTGTATGTGCACAAACTTACATGTATCCTGTTTCGGGGGATTTGACTAGAAAGCGTATCGTGATCGACAATAGAAAAGCTTTGATCACGCCTGGTCTCTTTTGACCTCTTCTTTACAGCTTAAACATAATGGTTGCCGTAGATTTCACTCCCCTCAATCCATATTTAATATCATAAATATTTTCAGGGGTGACAGTGCAGTCAAAAATAAAATATCTCACGTACAGTGGATAAATTGCCATACCTGACATGTTCCTTGAAAGTTGCTTTGCATGCTGAAAATCTCCCTGTTGTGGCTCAAATTGCAGATGTAGCCTGAAAGAATATAGACATAAATGTAAATCTCTCTCTCTCTCTCTCTCTCTCTCCCTCCCTCCCTCCCTCCCCCCGCCTGAGGAAGCTCTATCTGTCCTTTGATTCCGGGGTGAGACGGTTGCATTTCAGCGCGGCAGCTAAAATTGCAGCGGTTGACTAAATATGGATGTGCAGCCGCGACATTAAAGACGGAGACATAATTGAAGAACATAACTACAGGACATCCCAGAATAAGGTGGGGGTGATGGTTGCCGCGGTGACGAATCGGTCACGAGATGGGGTTGGGGGAAGTCCTGCTCCTCTTTCTGTCCCCTGAATGTCTGACGCCCCGTAATTTACGTGTCACTCTGCTTTCATCATTCTCTCTGCTAGAAAGCGTCACATCAAACATATAAAGCAGATATGTCTATACTCTATAGAAAAGTGAAACCCCATCAAGAATTACGAGTATTTAGGTTTATATTGTTGTCGGTTTTATTGTTCAATATCTTTTATCAGAACTGTGTCAACATGTAAACTACAGCCAAAAACCCCGGTAAAAGTAAAAACAAAAATATGATAGAAATCTAGTGATGCACCAATGTAAAATGTCTTAGTTGATGCCGCTAACGATGTTCAGAATACCAATTTAGCCGCTGTCGATACCATTGTCTTTTTTAAACATAAACGACAGGGACTGCCTTTGGTGCATGTCACCGTATGTTGCCAATATGCCGGTAGTAGTAAATATGGCTAACATCGTCCGATAGTCGATGTCTAGTTGATGCATCGGTGCATACCTAGAAAAAACGTAGAAAAACTGTAGAAAAAGTTAAATCCACCGGTGTGGACATTCATATAGAAGTTTGGACCTTTATTCATGGGGAGGCTGTGGCTCAGTGAGATAGTGCGCTGAACTTTGAGTCAGGGGATAGCAAGTTCGAGTCCCACTGCAGTCAGCATGTCGTTGTGTCCCTGGGCAAGACACTTCACCCCAAATTGCTCCTGTGGGGATTGGCCACAGAACTGAATGTATGTAAGTCGCTTTGGATAAAAGCGTCTAACAAGTGACATGTAATGTAATGTCATTCATTGTCTTATCATGCAATAAAATAGAAAAGGGACATTTGACTGAAATTACAAATGTTACATTTTACCGTTGGGAGTTTTAAATAAAGGTGATGCACTTTAGAGAGTAGCACACCTGGCAACAAGAGACCAAAATGTGTGATTGAGTATACTGTATCTTTCCATGTAATCCATATTGTTAAATGAAATGCTGATGAACCAGCATGTAGTCGTTAGATGCATTTGTTGATGGGATGACTTCTATAGACATTTAACACGACACATGAACACATTCACATGCAATATCATTCATACACACAGACTTCAAATATCAATTACAACAAATGTAGTTGAATTTGCACAGTATGCATTTCTATTTCCTTTAAAAATGCAAAGATTGCTAGATTTGTGAACTTGAAAATCGCTGTTTGGTGAAAAGGACGCTTACATGTTGTGTAATGCTTCTGGCAAAATCCAGGGTCTTCCCACTCTATTACCCATCCCATCTGAAGCCTACAGAAAACATACTTATGGACAGGAGTAGCTACCAAAGAATGAAAATAAAAACAAGGTGGGTAAGTATTACATCTGGAAGGGCAGTCATTTGAGCTGGCTACATTGGAAGATGATGATGCTTAAAGATAGCTGTGTGAGCCAGACAAAGACCGTGGTCATTACTTCTTTATCAGTGTGAGAGCGTATGGAAGGATCATGTGAAACCAATGCTGAAGAGTGGCTCGAGCTGTTCTGATTGTGTGGTCGGTTTGAGAGTTGATGAGGCTTATGGGTAATGATGGGTTGAGACATTCACAATCAGTGATGACAGCAATCATATAATGGGTCCTTACTTCACCTCAGAGTAGGTAATGCCAGCCTTCTAAACTATACTGTAGATCAGCTGTAATCAATGACAGCGTTAACCTGGATGGGCGGGTCACGTGTTGAACCATGTGACTACACCTGCTCCATGGAAACTATAACAATGAAGGTTAAAGTTCATTCAACTTCCATCTCGACTTTAGAGCACAAGTGTAGCTCTGTGCAGCTGCTGTGTCACCTCTTACTGTATTTTAAATCAGCAGAGTCATATTTACCATATGACAAATTGATCTAATGTTATCTAGTGTTGCTGTGCCTGTATCATTGTAAAGGTTTGTCCTGGCAAAAGTGTGGTTGCAGAAAAAAATTAAATAAAAATCCTTAACAAATACATGCACTTATCTTTGTGCTTAATGAATTAACTTAATAACAAGCTACTGCAGCTAGCAGCTAACGTCTGTACAAACAAATGGTACATTAATCATCTCAAGTCATATTTCAGGCCAAAATAAAGCAAATATCAGAAATAAAGTACTGTAAAGAAGTTGATTTTATGCACAAGTGCTTTGAAAAGTTTTGATATACAATTAAATATTTTTGTAAGAGGATTCTGGGCTGCCATTGTAACGGCAGAAAATGCAAGTTGACTACACCTTCTGATTTCCACAAAACAGCGAGCTAAAAACTTCTCAAGGGCACTTTCGAAGCGAACGGGGGAAGATTTGTCGAAATAAAAATCGAAAATCTTTTGGTGAGGTAAAACTAAATAAAAAAAGCTCCAATGAAAAGGAAAACTGGAGAACTTCAAAATTCAATTATAACTTTTACCTGATATTTAACTTTAATAGATTCATACATTTTAAATACTTTCAAAGGGCTGCAGGAACTGAATGTTGTACTAGACTGAACATATTTCAGCATCTCTCACACACACACACACACCCACAACCCACACACACACACACACACACACACACACACACACACACACACACACACACACACACACACACACACACACACACACCAGTTGGAGAACAGGAAGGGCCCCCAGCCGTGACTAACACATGATGCTACCAGCCACTGCCAGGACCCATCTGTGTGTGTGTGTGTGTGTGTGTGTGTGTGTGTGTGTGTGTGTGTATCATCAATTAATAAACATATCTGACAAGTGCATATGCAAGCACCCGAGGGCATCATCATGTTTGCAAACAGCTCCCCCTTTCCCCCCTTCACACACTCTCCCGCCATTTACGCACACATCACGCACAGACGCGCACAGACACACACACAGACCCACACACACACACACACACGCTCCCTGAGGAGTAGCGATTGTTTAATGATTCAATTAGCTGTGTGGCGTGCTGAGAGCTAGAGGCAAGATGGAGTGATAATTGATAAACATGTTTAATCCTGAGAGAGAGATAGACAGAGAGGAGGGGTATACAGATAAAACCACACACACACACACACACACACACACACACACACACACACACACACACACACACACACACACACACACACACACACACACACACCAGTGTAAGTAATATTTGGTTGTCCTAATCCACCTGTTTAAAGTCCATAAAAACTAACTGGTGGATGCACCAAACTTCAAAAAGGCTTGTGTGAAAAGTTGACATATCAGAAGAGAGAACATGCAATAAAGGCTGTTAGAAATGGATAAAACAGACTACTTAAATGCAACTTGCCTTTAAGCCATGCTTACATCTCTATGAGCATACAATGCATGAATGTAGATTTAATAAGATGTTGGAGTCGGAAGCATTCTGGTTTCTGTTTGGAGTCCGATTGGTATTGACAAATCACGTTTGAGTAGGATTTGGTAGAATACAGGTAAACAATCTGTGTGGAGAGCAAAAGAGGTGAAACATTGGCCAAATGAACTGGCTACATTTGAAACAATCCCCGCATAGACATTGTGTCTCAACTCCAACTTCATTAAGTTCATTAAACATTTAGTGGTGCGTGGAAAGTACATTTTTTATATCTTCCTTTAAACCTAAAATATTGTTCCTATCTGATGTGTAATACATATCAATGTAAGAGCAACGATTTAGTTTTCATTCAACTACTACAACTATCATGAGGCTTAGACAGTGCTTGTATGTTCATTGTTGCATTCAACTGATACAAATGAAGACTAAATAAGTCACTTGATTGTAGGTGATTGTCATTTTTGCAGTTGATAATCAATTCATCTCAGTGGCAATACTTATTCAAATCTACGCAAATGAATCAGCCACTATGTGCTGTGTCCTTCATACTTTATAGTTAAAACTTAAATATAATTTGGCACCCACAATTCAACTACAAAATAAAATATTGTCAATAGTTTATTTTGTAAATGTAACTGCTGGTACACTGTTTACCAAAAGGTTGTTTTGTTTACTGAGGCTTTTTTGTTTACTTCTTTCCATTCACATTGGCTGCGAGACCGGATTTCAGCGCCATGTGCAGAGAGAGTTTAAACAGCTGCTCTGTGCATATGTTTGCCTGTGTCTACATGTATCCCTGTGTGTGTGTGTGTGTGTGTGTGTGTGTGTGTGTGTGTGTGTGTGTGTGTGTGTGTGTGTGTGTGTGTGTGTGTGTGTGTGTTTGGCAGGGAGTAAACATGGAAGGTCTGCGAGATCTTTTGTATAGATGAAAAACGTTGGCTTCACCTTCCTGGTTGGTCTTTGGCTCAGGGATTATGGGTAGAGCTCGTCAGGTGACCCTGGGATCACAAAGATCATTGTCACATTTCAACCCCCCGTTTCATGTCTGGTTTGAAACCAAATGCCAAGTTATTTTACTGAAAATGTCATGTTACGTGATCATTACGTTATGTGACCATAACCTTGTTTTAGCCCAAACCATTATATTTTTGGATAAACCTAACTGCTACTTTATGTCATGTAACGGCACATTCAGTGTTGCATTTGCATGTGTTCTTAATAAAGGGTGATGACAATATATTATCAGAACGTTTTCTCACTTGGATGAAAACAATTATTTTAATTGGTGTTTAACCATATGCTTTTTGGAGTTTTAGGATACATATAATATTAAATATGATCGGGCAGCTCCACAGTCAACAGTTGTTTGTAGCGGGGAGATATTTATTGAGTTGTGGTAACACTATATGAACCTATATTCAGTATCTATACATCTATCTATGTGTGGTCTACAGATGCACACCAGTGTAGTGACAGGCCACTTGTTCAGCTGCTGCTAAAGCTGTTTGTGTTTCCTGAAGAATTTGGAGACCACATTTAATCTACTTGTGACCCAAATCAGGGTCCTGACCCAGATTATGAAACACACTGATGTCGCTGATTAAAGGCCAAATCCCAACATGTCAGTTACGGGACCCCGAGCCCCCGGTGCGGCGCCTGCCTTGAAGAGAGCCCACTGTTCAGATGGAGACACACTCACTTCACCCTATTAGCCCCCTCGTTTGTGTGTGAAGAAGAGAGAGAGAGAGAGGAGAGAGAGAGAGAGAGAGAGAGAGAGAGAGAGAGAGAGAGAGAGAGAGAGAGAGAGAGAGAGAGAGAGAGAGAGAGAGAGAGAGAGAGACGAGAGATAGAGAGATAGAGAGAGAGAGAGAGAGAGAGAGATAGAGAGAGAGAGAGAGATAGAGAGATAGAGAGAGAGATAGATAGAGAGAGAGAGAGAGAGAGAGAGTGTGTCCTGCTGGCCGGCGGAATTAAAAGGAGAGGTCTGTTTGAGAAGAGCCTTTGAAATGGACACACATGAACTTGCTCTCCGACACACACACTTACATACTCCTGTAGCACCCTTTATTGGCCATATAACCATCTGGCTGCCCTCCAGAGAGACGGACAGGAAGAGTGAGAAGAGGAAAAGGAGTGCAGTTGGTTTATGTGTGGAGTATGGCACTTTTCTTTAACCCATGAATAGTGACGGAAGGCTGTGTGGTTGGCACAGGAGTTTTGGTTTGGTAAGCGGGTTCTACAGTAATTGGTACGCCATGTCTCCCAATCTGTCAAAACAGTGTTTTAATGTCAACTACTCACGTGTTTGTAAATGTATCTATGAAGTGAAAGTAATACCTGGAAAGTTTCAGTAGTTCACCACCGATAACAATGAGTGTTTAATGCTGACATAATGTACACAATACCGAATAAAAGCACGGTCAAAGTCCACGAACCCCCTTTTCACTTTTCTTACATTAATTAGTAAAGGCATCGGTGTGACATATTTGGTATATTTAGAAAATGATGTCTAGCAGGATTTCAGAAAAACGTAGCATAGTTTGCACACTTTTTACATTTTAGTCGTATAGAACTCTACTGACTGCTTTTTGCAGCAACATTTTAATCCAGAAGTCACATCAGATTCCTTAAAACAAACTAAATATATTTATGTCAATAAATAGTGGAAAGTATGATCCTAAAACAAGCTTTTAGGTCTTTGGTAAAAAAGAAAAAAGCTAAATCAAGCACATGTCTATGCGTTCAACGGAATGAATATGAATAAATGAGAAAATACCTATGAAATGATGAAGGAACAGGAACACGAAGTAACCTTGAGAAGGCAGACATGAGAGAAGAGAACGAAACTGGTAACAGTGTTAAGTGTGAGAGTCATGAAAGGGGGAGAAAAGACTAGATGCGAGAGACAGAGAGTGAGCAGAGGAATGCTTGTCTCTGTACATTCTTCAATCCTGTGTGCAATCACCACAGGGATACATAAGCAATACAAGTTCAAATTGAGCTAATTGTTTCGATAAGAAAATCTGTAAATAATAATATTGACTGTTATGTCAGATGTTGTAGGGAATCTGGTTCAGGAAATATAGGATTGAACTGCAGATCAAAATTAAAAACAATGCCATATTATTTTGTATAGGAATAGTGAATATACCTGAGACTTCAAAAAGCTTTTATGGTTGCTGTCTTGGTATAGAAGTGGAAAACTTAAGTGGTTTAAATTATAGGCCTCCTATACTATTTAAATTAGCTGTGTGGCGTGCTGAGAGCTAGAGGCAAGATGGAGTGATAATTGATAAACATGTTTAATCCTGAGAGAGAGATAGACAGAGAGGAGGGGTATATACACACACACACACACACACACACACACACACACACACAAACACACACACACACACACACACACACACACACACACACACACACACACACACACACACACACACACACACACACACACACACACACACACAGAAGATGTGTGTTCTATGTGTGATGTACGGAGCCCCTAAAAGGGTCATGAAAAAAAAAATAGTATCTCGTGCACACGACATACTTTCTTATGGTTAGACACATCGAACTGCCCGATTATTAGTTTTATGAAGAAGATGTCCGGTCGCCAGGGCAGTTCGATGTGTGTGTGTGTGTGTGTGTGTGTGTGTGTGTGTGTGTGTGTGTGTGTGTGTGTGTGTGTGTGGTGTGTGTGTGTGTGTGTGTGTGTGTGTGTGTGTGTGTGTGTGTGTGTGTGTGGTGTGTGTGGTGTGTGTGTGTGTGTGGTTAAAACGTAGCAGCCTCGATCTCTATTCAGCTGTTCTAATGAAGGTAAACACAGTAAAGGCGGTGCGTAAAAGACACAGCTCTCTGCGCGCAGATGGCAGATACTGTGAGAGTCACGGACATGAATTCATAGATCAAGGCAGACTGGTTTACAGACTCTGCTGTTTTGTCAATCTTGCTTAAACAAATAGCTCTACACCCCTGGCCCCTAAAATGAAGTCTGAGTTTGAAATATATCTCAAATAATGTATGCACTGCCATTTCCCCACATAAACATAACAGTCTGCAATGAAACGGTTGTCTCCTGTGCGCTCCACTTCCTACTTGGCGCACCGGTGACTATCTTGTGCGCACAATATACTTTCTCGCACCAGAAAGTATATCGTGCGCACAAGATACTTTTTTTTTCCATGAACCTTTAGGGGCTCCGTAGTGATGCAATATGACTACTTATTTCTTTGAGGTAAAGATATTCCAGTTTTAGTATATTATGATGATTATCAGGATAACAATATGAGCACCAATTATTTTGTCTGCACCAAATTAAAGTTTTAATATTGTCCAATATTTAGTTGTGACTTAATATTTAAGTAAGAGATTCATGACAATATTTGTTTTAAGAAAATATATACTTCTTTGATGTCAATATTTTATACATTTTAAGCCGCACATTTTTCTGAAGGTGTAGTATTTTTGAATGACTCTTCATTGTTACATTTTGGGAATGCAAGAGACAGTGAAATAGGTGGAAAAGGAGCACAAAAGACACCCAGGACAGGATGTCAGTCTGAACAAGAAACAGAATCAAAGTAACCCGGCTCCATCACCAGCCCCCTGTCTCTCATAATTGCAGCATCTCCAAAACAACCAAAACGAACCAAATCAGGCCTAATGTATTTCCCTGTCTCAGCTGCCTGGCGGGAGCCAAATAGCTGCTCCCGGAGAGACATGTCTTTCTGAAAAACACCACTGGTAAATATGCCTCTCTGCATGGCAGACAGCAGTGTGGGCACTCCCCCTCTCTCATCTCTCCTCTCACTTTCTCCCTTTCACTTTCCATCCATTTATTTCCAAGGTAAAGAGAGACTGTGGATGGTGCAGCTCAGACATTCTCTCTCACTTCCTCCTGTTCTCTCTTCTTATTGCTTTTCCTTTTTTTCAGCTTGGCATTTTTGCAGATATTCACTTTAACTTACACATGGCAAAAGTATTTTTTTCTGCATGTCTTTCATTCTTTAAATAATCTTAAACATGATAGAAATTGCTTATTTACTTTAACGTTTGATTGGGGCAATTTATTTTTTGTTGAAATGGGATGTTTCTTGGCATTTAGTGTATACCACACAGACAGACTGATAGAAATGTAGGCATTTAGATTCCTGGCACCATCATGATTACAAATAATGTTTCTTCCTACCTTGGTGACTTGGTATAATTGCTGCATAGTCTTGCTTCTTGTGTGAAAGCTAGACATGTTATACTACTCCGGGCAGGGAAAAACACTTATATATCTGTTGGTTTATTGCAAAACAACATGCTCAACTTCAAGTTAACATATCCAGTTGCCTTTGTGGTCAAGGGCATACATTCTCGGGATGATCCAATTTTCATATAAAAACTCAATCCGTGAACACACTTATCACTTAAAGTGGACCTATCATGCTATATTTAAATGATATATTGTAGGGCCATACCTATATAAGGTATATTTATACGTTTCTGTTTTCAAAATACCAAACAGATCATGCATTTTAGCCATGCCTCATTTCGCTCTATGTGCTGTTTGCTGTCTACGGGTCTGATTCTGCTGACCACGCCCCCCTGCAGGAGAGGGGAGACGTGCTCTGATCAGCTGCTGGGCTGTCAGAAGAGGGGGAGAAAAAGAGATCTCCGTCCTCCGTGTTTTATTATATAGAGTCGTTATTAATTTGTTTTAAAGCTCAATAAATAACAAAGAAGACCTTTGACCGGCACTTTTCAAATTTTGTCCGGAAGATTTAAACTTTAACGGACATCTTGACCGGCGAAACAAACTGAAACTGAAACTCTGCTGCACAGTCCCCTCGTTCCTTGGAAGAGGCGGAGAGGTGGGTGTTTGTCATCTGCTGGTGGACTAACCGAAGAGAATTATAGTGCTTGCCTCGACGGGGAGGGATTGCATTGGAGCGGGAGCAAACGCTTGCCTCGGGGAGGGAGAAAAAAAGCCACAGCGGAGAATAAACAGAAGGGTAACCATGGTAACTATGGGCGGGAAGTCTTCTTCACTGCTTTTGTGGCAGACTACAGCGCCACTTACAGGCCTGGCATATGTACTACAGCGTCTCCAGCGCTTTCGAGCGGCAATGGCCGGCCGTGGCCCAACCCCACATTCCCCTGATAGGTGGAGAGTTGGCCCAATAGCCGTAGCGCCACCGTCCTGACGTCAGGACAGTGTTCAAATCTGGATCAGTTTTTATCAGATTTAGCAGCCCCTTTTTTAGAGATTTGGGTATGGAGGAAAATAGAGAGGGTTGTGTTTTCTGACACTTGGTGAGACACATGTTCATGTATAAAAGACGTACAAAAGTGCATTTTGCATGATAGGTCCCCTTTAAATCAATGCAGAAATGATAGGTGTGTGCAGACATTGAGTTGGATATTTGTATAATTGCATATGTAGTTTAAAAGTCAGCTGACAGTCGCAGTGTATCTGTAATAAGATAATTCGAGAACAACAATCACTTAAATATGATGATGATATTTGAGGGTAAAAGTGTGTATCCGTGTTAAAAGTACTCACACTTTCTTCAGCATTGACTTAAACACATCTCCTTTATGAACAAAAATGTATATACAATTATTTTAAAAAGGATCATAAACTTGTACATTTCTAGATTTGGTACCTTCAACCTAAAGTTTATGGTGCTGCTTTTCACAGCCGAGAATTAAAAATCCCCTTCCTAATAACACCCATATGTTTTTTCTATGATTGTGTGTATGCGTGTGTGTGTTTGAAGGCAGGTTGTATGTCATGGGAAGGGATTAACCGTATTTTAATGAGGGTTTAATGTTTATGTTCACAGGCTGACACAGGCAGGCATGTACTAAACACAACCAATGACAGGTCTCTCACACACACAAAAACACACAGACATGCGTGCACACACACACACACACAGACATGCGCACACACACACACACACACACACACACACACACACACACACACACACACACACACACACACACACACACACACACACACACACACACACACACACACAGACATACAGAGGGACAAACAGATCAGTGTGTTTTAATGACATGACTAAAGCTTATTAGGGGGTTAGCGGATGTTAGCCAGTCACTCAGACACAGAGATGTGTCGTATGAATGTGAATGTGAAGCTAATCTAATTACAGAAATATGAAACAGAATTCACTGTCACCTCCTTGTACATCAGCTCTCCTTCAACTCATTATAAAGACTTATATTTCCAGAAGATGTTGCTCCGTTTCTCTTAGACCACTTTTAGTAAGCATATAAATAAACGACTTTGTTATATTACACAGTGTCTTTTGTCGTAATACAGTCTACATCATTTCATCTTTCATTTCTTTTGTTGGACTTTCTTCTGATGTTGGTACATTTTCTGTATGTGTCTTATTACCTTTGTCATCCTTCTAATGCTAATAGTGCATCCAATGTATTTTCATGTTATCTATCCTGATTTGAATGTTCTATTCTGACCATTATGTGTGATGACAGTCAAGATAACCCCAGTTATCATGGTCAAATTCTCGTATTATTTTGAACACTGAACACACTTAGTGCAAGATAATACCAAAAGGCACCAACTTTTGAGTTGTTGGGGTCTTCAAAAACAGATAAATAATATCAAAATGTTCAAGGTGCAATAAATGATTATAACATTACATTTAAATCCAATATCCTGTCATTGATTGGTTTTACTGCGTTTGTCCTGTAGTGAGCTGCTTTCATGTGATATGTTTTACATGTGGAATAATTATGCATGCTCTCAATGAGCATTTCCCCCCCCCCCAATGGTCTCCTGCATAATTTTCCTCTACCTTTTTCCTTGTTGCCATAGTCAGACATCAGAACAAGTTGAAGCACTTTCTACTGTAATTCACTCACAACATATATATATATATATGTACCTCAAGGCAAGAAAACGTTTAATCTAGTATGTGTCTTACCCTTGTTTTTTAACAAAAAGAGTGATCACCATCAATGTTTACACATGGTAACCATGGGAATTCCTGTCATCATTATCTTCCACATGACATAACCATGGCACAGATTCACCCAGCCTTCTTAACAATGTGTCCCTTTGTAGCAGAAGACATTATTATGGAGGAAAACACCTGTTAGATGTCTGTCTTTTTAAAGCAAATGTTTAAGTTAAGTAGAGCCACTGTTTGTGTGTTATTACTTTAAAACTGTCTGCACCCTGACCAGGTAAGTGAGTGTGAGCCACGCCTTGGATCAACCTCCTAATGCCTATCACTCTCTCGCTCTGCAAACCGCTTCCCTGCATGCAAGAGCCAACCTGCCCCTCACACTTTGTTTTTCTCAGTGTTTGCGTGCGTGTGTGTGTGTGTGTGTGTGTGTGTGTGTGTGTGTTTGCTTGTCTGTGCGTGTGTGAGAGACAGAGATGCAGGGTTAGGGCGTTGCTCCCGCTAGTTTACTCTCACAGAGCAAACAAATCTCTGATGTGTTTTTTAACCCTGATAGCTGCGGCTGACACCATGTCAACAAATATATTTCTTCTTCTCCTCCTCCTCCCCCCTTCTTCTCCATCCCTCTATTCTCTCCCTCTCACTGTTTTTGTCTTTCATTAACATCTTTCACTTTCAACATGCTTTTGTCTATGTTCAGATCTTGCAGTTCCTCCCTGAGCTCTCTCTTCCTCTTGTGTTCATGCCGACTGCGATCCTCCCTTCTCTTTCATTCTTTTGAGCAGGCAGAGAAAGCTAACCACAGAGAGGTTGTATTAAAAGGAAATGACTGAGCCCAGCTTTACACAACTGTTTGGTGATCGCTGTTGCCAATTTGTATCTGTAAGTCTCTGAGGATCCTGTTTGTGTGTTTGTTTGAGCCCGGCCAGGTGTGCTGGATGCGAGCCAAGGCAGAGATTAAAACCTCAAATCCCATTTCCTATTATATATATTGCAGTTATAATAGTTTGCTTTGAAGTCATTTTTCTTCCACTTGAAATCAAAGTTTAGTTTGCACAGTCATTCAAGTGCTGAGTATCGATACCCTAGGGTTTCCTGAAAACCTTTCAGAACAAAAGTGTTACACAGTGATTCTGTGTTACATCAAAACAACCATCACAGTTAGATTGTAATGTCAAAATAAGGATCAAACTAATGATTTTTCCTGCATTTTAAATTAATCTGATGATTATTTTCTTTATTATTTAAAGAATTGTTTACTTAATTAAAAATAAAACCTTTTTTAATTAAAAGGTAAAATAAAGTAAATGCAAGTTAATGTATCAAAATGTCTTGTTTGACTAACTTTCCACAACCAGCATATATTATAATATGATTTAAATAAGAAAACAATCCAAAATACCATGAAAATAAAGTTTTCTTTTACAATTATATTAAAGAATAATATTTCTATACAGCTATTCTATGTATAACTCTTTGTATTGCATTACATCTGATATTCAAATGTAATTAAAAACAATATATAACTTATTTATCTACTTGCTTTTATTGACAATCGAAAAGGTAGGTTGTTTTCTATCATGTCAAACATACAGCTGGTGTATATTTTGGATGACAACACTAATGATTTGGTTGGGAACTGACCACTTTCGGAGACACTACTTTAAATCCCACCACTGTTTTATGTTAACATTAAAACTATAATTGTGTTTACGTTGTTTGACCACAGATTGACAGTTGAAATCCTAAACTGAAATTAAACGCGAATCTCTTTTTTTTCCCACAAAGTTGGCTCTATCCTGAAACGCCCGCCCCGCTCTTAAGGCTGGTTGAAACCCTAAATAGTGGTATGTTAAAACCTTGTTTAACTGTTATGAGTTCTGAATCATACCCTCACTTCGGCACACATGCATGCACACACTCGCACACACACACTGGGGTGTTTTGACTGGTATGTCAGAGTTAAGAGATCAGTGCAGACCACCCCAGAAGAAGGGAAATGAAAGGAAAGGATTTAAAATTAGTAGGTTAAAGAGAACGTTTTATTCTTACATTTCAGCGCAAAACATTGCAGACGGTCCGAAAAAGGTTTTCATTTTTTTATTTGGTGTGTTTTTTGAGAGACAAAGCAAAAAAATAACTACTGGAAAATGTAAAGAAAGTCAAGGTCCTCCTCTTTCTGGCTCAACGTAAAAAAAAACGTTTTCTTTCTGAAGCTCTGCTCAGTGATAAATACACCTGTGTTATTAAAATATTGGGTATTAGTGGGTAGAATGGGGTGAAGAGAAGTACAGAAAAGCAGCAATAAAAGCAATGAAGAATGTTCCGCGACCTTTCTACCCTGCAGCCAAAAGATGAATCAAACTGTTTTGAACTTTTTAAGCATTGTTCCCAGGCTTTAACTTCAGCCGTGAACAGCAGGCGAAACATTAAAAGTGTAATCTGTGATCCAGACTTTTTTTTAACTGCAGTAGAAAATATGAATAAAACAAAAATAAATTCACAAAAAGGTTTAAAACAGTTACATTTTGCAGAGAAGTTAGGGAAGTTTACTTTCAGAAAACTTTTGTGTAAACAGCATGGGATGTAATGTAAAGAGGGTGTTGTTTTCTCCTGAGCTTTGCTAAGCCTCGCTCCGTGTTTAGTCTCAGGGCAGAGACGCCCTCACTCTGGACAAATACTTTCCGGAAAACTTCCACCCCTCCCCAAAACCACTTCTATCACTGGCCCAGACAATACAAAGGGCTTGAAAAGGCTACACACACACACACCTGTACTCACAGACATGGACACAGGAGTGCATATGTGTAGCCTGCTTTGAATTCATACAGGTAAAATGTGCAAATGCCACTAAATTGATTTTTTCTTAAAGTAAGTGATACAAGGCTATGATCACGTTTGCCTTATATTGAGGTGGTTGTACGTTTGAAATAATTAAAATAATTAAGGCATTACACCTGATAATCCGACATGACTTTAACTGCTCACAATTGGATATTTTTAGATGCCTTTGCCGTGATGGCTAAGGATAGATAACTAAATCCGTCAGATAAAAGTAAATAGTCCCCTCTGAGCGAGTAAGTTAAGAAAAGTTCAGTACCTTCAAGTTAGAACATTGTATTTTATTACTTTCACTCTCTAACACACATGATGAAAAAACTGCCTGGAATGTGTTTACTTGCCTTTAGAAATCAACTTAATGACCAAGGTAACCATTACACACACACACACACACACACTTACAAACCAGACAGTTAGGAATGAGCCCGGTCCACTCCAGTGTGTTGACAGTGAGTCCGGTGACAGACGAGGCTCTGTGTCGACATCCATCTCGACTGACAGCTACGACTGACCTCTGAACCCATGTATCAAACCTGTTAGTCTCTTCAGGTGAATTCATCATAACACTCAAGATGTTCTCTGGTCACACTACCTGCTCCCATTTTAGCTGGCTGTTTCACACATAAATTGTCTAGACCAAATTGAGTTAGGACAAAGGATCTCAGAACAGATGACAAAACAAGGTGTAAAAGCACACAATGGAATTCTGTTTTTAAAAATTAAACAGGGAGTGACAAACCTGTATTTTAAAACAAAGTAAAAACTTAAAAGGGAAGCGTATTATATCAGTACCATGGGAACCACATCGTTCATCGGTGGGAGTGATAAACACAATAACCATATTCTTTGTGATTTTTCTAATTTTGCAGAGCTTTTTAATCAACCCTGGTAGTTTGGCTCCTATGACTGTGCTCATTTCAATAATAATGTTACATAATCTTAGGATGGTTCCTAGCCTTTAGACTTATAAATAGAATGACAAACAAAGGGAAAAAGTTTCAGTGTAGCCAATGTACTCTATTTAAAGAAGCGTTATACGTGCATGTGCGTGCTTGATGCATCAGAATTTACAACAAAAAAAGTGTCTCCCAAACAGCATCATTGTTCCACATTTGCTCCTAAAATTGGCCATCTCAAATCTATGCTCCAAAATACATTTAATGGACTGATAACATTCAACATTCAAGCGGGAGAAGATGGATGGTTGGAATATTCAACTGGTAGGATTTATCAGGTACAACAAGCAATGCCTAAAATGTCTTACCACTTTAATTCTTTTCAAGATTAACTCCACAGTTGTGCTACTATACCCCATAGTGGTAAGTATTATTATAGAAAGATAAAATGATTAAAAAACACATGTCATCTTTCATTTCTGTTAAAATACCACCTTCACAAGTTTCCAGTTTGAAGCAGGTGAACAGAAGCACAATGGGAGTGATTACAGGTGAACAGGCCTCTTGGCATGCTGGGTAATTTACATGTCATGATTATGGTATCACTGCAACTAATAGGGGGACACTCAAGCCTGCAGTGTCACGCTTTACATAAGTGTTTTATCATGGTAATATTACACACCCTGACAGACGCTATTTCTGTCCGTGTCCTCTCCGAACCAGCAGTTCAGGTCTTGGTGGTGGATTCTGTGGCGGACGTGTTTTCTTTGTGAACAAAATCTGCGGAAGTTATTTATTGTGGTTTCAAACTGCCATCGTGTGAACCACAACCCTGAAGATTGACAAATCTAGTAGAGTATTTCATTCATAAAACATTCAGTGTCAATCCAGCAAATTGTGTTATAGTTATATTGACAAATATACTAGTATCTATATTTTATACATCAGTATAAATCATTTGTGTCATAGGCACTAGGAGTTGTTTTAATGTTTGTTGATTGTTTTGTGTGTACCCCCCCAGAACTGCAGATGGAAATGAGCTTTTAGCAATAATCAGGCATATAGCATCTCTTCTCTTTTTGACATTAATGTATTTTTATGCATGTCCCGTCTACAATAAAGACAAAAAGCTGCTTAAAATATATTTGAAAAAAAACATATCAATACAGCTCTTACATTAAAACATACTGTCGGTTTAAATGTGCCACCAGTGTCAAGCATACTCTAAGCTTTGCATCTTATGAATGGGCGTCTGGGTGCCATGTGTAGCTTCCTGTTTTGAGTCTGAGAGCGATAACCTGAAGTGGTTTATCAACTTTGAGGAACCAACCTCATATTTTGATGTCATTGTTGAACCTGAGGGAACTGTCACATTCAGGGCGGGTCAGGATTGGGCGTACCGAATCATGATTAAAGTCTAAAATTAGGCTGAGGGCAGGGAAAGTATCAAGTAAACCGCAACGTTTCTAAAAAACAATTAACGCTTCCTGTCTGGGTTCGGTGTAATATCATTTTGGATGAGTTGACCTGAATGGAATGCACAGTTAGCACAACGTTTTAAACCCAGATTGAAATGGAATGCACTGTTAACTGAACGGATTAATAAAAGATTTGACATGAATGGTCGGATGACTTAAAAGAGAGGAAGAGAGTGACTCGTCTGGGAGATTCCTCAACAGAGCGATCACACACGAAATGTGCACGCATGTTAGTGCACACACCCAAGTCTCTGTCTCTCTGTCTCTCTGTCTCTCTCTCTCTCTCTCTCTCTCTCTCTCTCTCTCTCTCTCTCTCTCTCTCTCTCTCTCTCTCTCTCTCTCTCTCTCACACACACACACATACACCCCTGACTTCCTCTTGTTGTTGTGTGTGTTTTGTCAGTCTAATCTCTGGTCTAATCCGCACACTGCTGCCAGACAGACAGGCCCACCCAGGTGATTGAGCCTGAACTTAAGTTTAAGTGTGTGTGCGTGAGTGTTTAAGAGAGAGACACAGCTGGTGGATGTTTTCGGTCATGTGACCAAGATGACATTTGGATGGAGATGTGTTTAACATTGGAAACGTACAGACACAAATGAACGCAACACGGCAATCAAGGCCAGCCCACTTGATAATGAAAACACCTGACCAGTATGTTGCATGTTTGATCCCCTGCAGCAGAGAGACACTGGGCCTGTATCTGCTCTAATTGAATGAAGTCTTGATGTGAAACGGTCTACCTTACATGTTCTACCCTGTATGCAGCATATCAAATACATTTTAATTATTATATGTCATATGGTTATCGGTTGCCTCAGCACCCCAACTCCAAAAGAATTCCACCAAAACTGAGAAGTGTAACTTTGAAGATTTAAAAAAAAAAAAAAACACTAATCCATGTTGTAGCCATTTCCAGCTGACATTAAAGGCTGCGTTGCATTTTACATTCAACTGAGACATGCTGCAACTATTCTATATACCACACATGACAAACAGCTAATCCTTATTTATGCCTTGCCAAGCCCGTCACATATTAAGCTGCAGTTGCATTATGGCCAGTGGCAGGTAAAATACAGTAAGCCTGACTGGATTTGGCAGCACTCTGAGACACAGACGGTAGAGTTTCCTTCCAAAGTGAAAGATATTGCCCGTTTGAAACTGGCACCTACCCATGGCAGTTGGCATGAAAGTAAAACATTTTGCAGAGTGGCAGGAAGTCATAACTTATCCTGAGACCTTTCTTTTATCAGCGATGATGATGGTGCTGATGTGATAATGTGTTGTAAAATGAGCAAGTTAAGACATGTCAGGTTGATTCATATTGTTCCATGAGAGGACATTTGGCGTGAAACCAGGGTTTTAAACACCATCGGAACAAATGGGGTTTTAAATTACATAGGAAGTCATTTGTAAGAGACAAAAGAGGGCAATACATGAACTGTTCAGTAGTTTGCTCAACCTATTGATAACTTATTGATAACCACATAACACCAAACAGCATGTTAAAGCAGCCTGAAGGCAAGACCTTTGTGAGTGAGGGTCAGAAAGGCAGCCCAGGTCTTCCTAAGCACCTGCTTACTGTAAATATTCCTGAACAAAGCATAGGTCTTACCAACTATATCTGCTTGTCAAATTACCAAAACTGTCAGTCCATTTCCAAGATTTCCACAAAAGACAAAAGGGCAGTCCATCACAGCAATGCAAACATTTTGAAGTCTTGCATTTCCTTAAAAGTCTTACAGTTTTCTGATGTTGTTGTGGTTTTCAGAATGCAACCAGGGCAAACATATTTCCTTCACATTCATAGAAGTCATCTAAAGGCTGAAACACAACTTCCTAAAATCATTATTTGTGTTCTTTTAGCTACATTTATCTCGTGAATGGACTCACTTTGTAACACAGGAGGGACAAGAGAGGGAGGCTATGTTAGGTGTATTTCTACATGTTTGCATATTGCAGAGGGTGATGATACATGTGTTGCTAGTAATGCTCACAACAAATGAATAGAAAACAACTTTTACAAGTTATGATTGCTGAGAAACATAAACATATGAAGTCATCTATTGCAAAGCTGCACACACTGCCCAATCACACACCAACTTGACTTCCTGTATAAACAAAGATAAGCCAACCCTGCATCTAGCAGACTTGTTAGTAGTATTTAAATTATATTATTTGGTGCAAATACACACAGAACTCCACTTTATTACTCATGATATAACTGTACATATTTTACTGTATGCCCTGTTGTGCTTTGCTGCATCCTTGAGCAATTACTTTGGTAGACAATGCGTAATCATAACCAATGCAAGACACTGAAAGCACTTCAAATATTAGATGTTATACCCTAGAATATATTGTTAATATGGAGCATCTTCCTGGGACACAAGGATTTGGATATCAGGCTTCTCTTAACTCAACCGCAAGTTCATCGCTTGTTTCTAAGTTACTCAACAGGACAGTCTTCCAAATATGGTGTGCATTTAAAAAATACACGGCAGTTAATACATCAATGCAAAGTTAGACGACCAACATACATGTCTTTTCTGAAGCTACATTCTTGGATGTTTCAGAAAAAGTGCCCCCACCTCCATTTACAGAGAGAAGTTTCTTGTTGAAAGCAGGTTGGACTGAAGCACCGTGAGGCTGATTGCAGGTGAAGAGGCCTCTTGGTATGCTGGGTAATTTACATGACATGATTACTACAGCAACCCTCTCTTTGTGAGTGTGTATGTGTGTGTGTGTGAAGGAGAGAGAGAGAGAGAAAAACATGTAGGGAACAGGGTTTAGTGGTAATATGGTGCTAAACATCTGTGAGCTTGATGACACTCACTTAAAACAACGAGAGGAAAAGGTAGGAGGGAGTCATGATTGAAGGTAGAAAATAGGGAGGAAAGGGGGAGATGAGGGGTGCAAAGAGAACGATGAAGAAAGGGGAAGAAGAAAAACAGCAAAATTTAGAAGAAAAGAAAAAAAGGAAGCAAAGATGAAAAAGTATTACATGAATCGCCCCCAAGATACCCAAGCTAAATGTACAAACATCAAAGACAGAGAAAGACTGTGAGTGTGTGTGTGTGTGTGTGTGTGTGTGTGTGTGTGTGTGTGTGTGTGTGTGTGTGTGTGTGTGTGTGTCTGTGTGTGTGTGCGTGTGTGTGTGTGTGTGTGTGTGTGTGTGTGTGTGTGTGTGTGTGTGTGTGTGTGTGTGTGTGTGTGTAGGGCAGACAGGGCAGGAAGGCTGCATGGTCTAACTTGCTGGAAAAGCACCTGGAGAAACAACATCAGATTGGCACGATAACATCTACCAAGACTGCCCCACCAGCTGTGTGTGTGTGTGTGTGTGTGTGTGTGTGTGTGTGTGTGTGTGTGTGTGTGTGTGTGTGTGTGTGTGTGTGTGTGTGTGTGTGTGTGTGTGTGTGTGTGTGTGTGTGTGTGTGTGTGTGTGTGTGTGTTCAGAGTTCTGCACTCAGATTGATGTTGTTTTGTCAAATCCTGCACTATATATATAACCTTTTAAAAATATATGTTTTTTCTTAGATTTAGTCTTAAGATATATTTTTAAAGTAAAGAAAAATGAACTAACACATCTTTGTATACTTCATTCATGACTAGGGTTGCAAAATTCCGGGAATTTTCAAAGATGGAAACTTTCCATGGGAATCAACGGGAATTAATGGGAATAAACTGGGAATTTTCTAAATTGAAGGTTGGCTCTTCATAGGGAACTTAAATATAGTTGGGGAAAGTATATTTTAGCATAATCTTGACTAAAACAGACAGATGCCATTCAAGTACACTTGAATATCCATGCCATAGCACACTGCTTACTGCATGGCTATTGAGACCACACCCCCTACAGGCACTGTGCATTCCTCCATCACATGCACAGATCTGAGTAATATTTAACTCAACATTCCTGTTTTTGTTCTTCAATGAAACAAATAATTGTTCAATAAAATAATTAAAACTTGTTCTGTTCTACTTTTTAAAAAAAAGAATTAAAATTAAAAAAATCTGTTGAAATGTCATGTTTTTTGTTTAATTTTGCATCGAATATTTCCAAAATTCCCCAGCTTAACTTAACATGGAAACTTTCCGGAAATTTACCGGAAACTTTCCGCCCCTTTGCAACCCTATTCATGACACGTACATGCACGTTAATATGCTTGTTTTTAGCATCTGGTTTTCATATTTCATTTAGTCAGCAGCTTAATAAGTTGAGTTTCTTGAGGTTTTGCAATACACTTCAGTTTCATTTAGTCCCTTTATTGGGCATCGGATATCTATCGAATCAAAGTCAATTGAAATGCATTCAGGAAGCATTCAAGACGAACACCTACATGGTGGGTTAATGGGGCGTTATGCAGTTACAGGATGTGCCTGGACTCTGGACACTCTCTCACTCAGAGTTTGCACTGATCAGGAATCTTATGAAATGCTAAGAGCTTAGCTCCACGTTCTTCCTGGTGCTTTAATGAGACAGAGTACGATGACTACTATGAGTACGTTTATCTGGCCTAATCACAGTAGACATACCCTTTGAAGGCCATTAGAAAGTCACACTTGGGTGAACTAAAGATAACGGATGCTTCTTAGAGAGATAAATGTATTTATACCTTTTCAACAACTGTCTGAAATGTGTCTCTGGTAGATAAGTAAAAGAAAATGGTAAAATGTATATTCTCTACAATTATCTTGTGCATCATTTATAACTTGTTATCTCAAAAATGTAGTATTTAGTATCTCATAGTAAATTCCTGCAGGTGCAAGCATTGGTTGACTGCACAAAATTCATTTGTAATGATGTGTCATTTAGTGACACTTTAGTGTTAAAGAAAACACTGCTGCACCTCACATCACTCTGTTCTAGCTTCACCTCTTGCTCTCCCTCTCCCAGGCGGAGGTGGATTAGCAGAGTTCTGCTCCGTTTACCTCCACCTGTCAACGCTGCGAGGCCTGGTGTGTGTAGCTGTGTGTGTGTGGGGTGTGTGTGTGTGTGTGTGTGTGTGTGTGTGTGTGTGTGTGTGTGTGTGTGTGTGTGTCCTGTGCAATCAGCCATGAGAAGCTAGCGCTAAGACCCTGCATCATGGGTTCTGTGCAGGTGACAGCTAAACAGTCCCACCCAGAACACACACACAGATACACACACACACACTTAAAGGGACGCTTTTTAGACAGTTAAGCCAAGTAAATGCTTTGGGTATCAAGTACCATTAGCAGCAATGCACTCAGAATATGAAAACCTGTCGCTGCCTTTAAGTTTCTGTTTCCACTTTACAGCAGCTGAGAGGAAAAGATGGAGAGAGGCAGAGATAAGAGAGAGAAAAGAAGAGAGAGAGAGGGTTTGTTGACTTGTTGTGTGGTCCCGTGTGACTGTGAGGGAGTTGCACCTCCACGCCTCACTGCCATGCTCCCTCCGCCTGCCTCCCTCTCCCCCAGCTCTCAGAGCCTGCTCTAGCCTGTTAGCAGGAAGTGTCCTCCCAGTTGACACTCCCAGCTTTAAAATGTGCCCCCCCACCCCTACTGATGAGACCACAAAATGGAAACATTTCACTCAAACTTCAGATTTAAAGATGTGACTGAATTAATTGTTGGGAAAGAGCCTAAATGAGTAATAGACCAAATGTAAAAGGCGAGTTTCAGAAGGTGGTGCTTTTATCCGTTTAGCAACCTGACACTGCCCGCTTACATTTTTCTAAATCAACAACTGTTGTGTGGCAAGGCTCAGAAGGTGTTTGTTTGTCCGACAGATGTCCAACAGGGACAAATTGTACTGAAAATGTTGTCAAATGTACAGTAAACTAGAGACCAAAATCAGTTTCTGAATGGATTTGAGGCATAAAGAAGGCAGTCGCAGACATATTTTGTAGCAACAAAACCTTGTTTAAATAGTTGTTCAAGGTCCAGTTTGAAGGGTTTAAGGGATGTTGAGTCATACGATTATCCAAATACTCCCAAGCATCGGAGCAGCTTTCCAGTCATGAATATGTTTTGTGTAGTCTATTTTCTACTTTCAGGGCTCAAAGCTTTTAACAACATAAAGTTGTATATGTTTGATAAATATGAATTAAGTTACCAAAGGAAAAGAATATAGTTACAATCTGGCAGGCTGAATTATGAGTATGTTTTTTTCTTCCCATCTGAGATTTTGTCTTAAAAAGTGTAAATAAATGTGGTAATGTCACGAGTATTATTTATGAGTTCTAAGACATTGCTAGTTTTTTTTTAAACAGTGAAGATGGGGGGCTGATGAGGAATACATCCATATATCTTAAAATCCCATCACCTCCTTGTTAAGAATTCAAACTGTGATGCTATAAACACAGTGCACATACAGTAGCTACCAGGTCACAACTGAGGTATTTTACTGTAACTTTTCTCCCCGGGAATTCAGTGACGGGTGGTTTCTCCAAGTCACTGAATTAGAGAGAGACATAGAGAAGAGACGGAAAGCGAGAGAGCGAATAAAGAGAGGGAGGGAGAGGAAGAGGTAATTAGAATCCAGTGATTAATGTTCTAATGAGTTTATTCTCCAAGGGGATTAACATGGAGGCTAATAGCAGCTGTGCTAAAAACATCCCAAAAAACCCAAAACACAGGAGACAAAAACATAGGCAAAGGATTTACTGGTCCAAAAGAGAAAAACACAAGTTTGTTGTTGTTTTTAGAGTTCATTCTGTTAGTTACACATTGAGTCAAGCAACCTTGGAACGACCTTAGCTAAACCGCAGAAGTTAATCATCAACAAAAAAATAATGGAAATCTGACAACATTTTTACATTTATTTACATTTTGAACGTGTAGAAATGAGAATATATGAAGAGTAGTAACTGGTATTCAGTTTCTTGAATGTAGTTTCTGTTATTGGCGATATTGGAGATTGGTGAGAAAAAAGAGGGGGAGAGAGGGAGGAGACTCGGAGAGGTATGGAGAAACAGATACGAAGGCAGAGAGAAGAGGAAGAAATATATATCCTTGTAACCAATTGGTTTTTTGGAGTGATAGGGAAAGTGACATTCGGGTTGGCTTAGCCCTTTTCTGAAGGAAAAGGAAAGATTAAGACAATCCGCAGCGAGCCACCTTCCCTACGCCAAGGTGCTTAGGGACCCCGAGAGCAAAGAGGATTGTGGGAGAGAGAGGGGGCTTCTGGGATAGCGTCGCAGGGATCTTAGAGGGCATTAGCAGTAACGTACTCTACCTGAGATAGACAGACAGGAGACCACACCACAAGCACTGGACCCCTTTGTTGCCTGGCTTAGTGGTCCTGTGTCACACACACACACACACACACACACACACACACACACACACACACACACACACACACACACACACACACACACACACACACACACACACACACACACACACACACACACACACACACACACACACACATACTGCATGATCATTAATATAACCTGTATGCAAATACTGCCGCTTCAAGAAAAGTTAGACGTGTTCATGGTTTCTTTTTTCAAATGAATGTTGATAAAATAGGTCAAAAAATTAGTGATAAAACTAGGTCAATCAATTCATTGAGACCAACATAACCAAATTGGCAACACTTCAATCCCCCTACTTTACATTCATGATTTTAATTGATCACATTTTACAACACAGTATAATTAATTTGTTTAAAGATCAAATGTATTATGTATATCTCAATAGTTTAAACTTCTCCTGTGATGACTGGAGCATGAGGTACAAACTGATAATGAATGACAATATGATACAACTATATACAGTGGAAAAAAACATAACATTTTTATTTAAAGAAGATATACTCGGTGACAAATGATGTTATGCATCATTTATAGTGATTTTCATTTAAAAGTTACCATACATATGAATTTATAATTAATGTGCCTCATGGTTCATAACATGTATGTGACCAGATTAATGAACATGTATATACATAAATGTAGTGGATACATGCAGCATATATATTAAAATACAAATATATTTCAGAAACAGTACATCAGGTTTATTTCCATGAACTAGTGGACTTTGCCAACACAAAGCATTATAAATGTATATCAATAGATCAAAGAAGGTAAAAATCATCAATTTGATCAAATGAGTTTAAAACATCAAGATGAGGCGTTGCAGAAACGTTATGACTGATCAACTTTTATTTAAAGGCTGTTTTTAAATCACTCATTTATTTCAGTTTCTTTCATATTCAACCTAATGTTTTATTTTCTTCCAGAGCATAACATTGGTTATTGAGTAACCATGACCTGTGTTGACCTTTAAATATAATCGAATTGGCATTTTCTATGATTGAAATGTTGACTTTCACCCCAGTAACTATAGTCCTTTATGTTTGACATAACTTTATTTTCCCAAAGATTATATAGTTTTAGTTTCAGATTGATTTCGTAAGTTCCAGGCAATCAATGCTTTTTATTTGTAACCTACGCTATACAAATATATTTTTTTTCTTAGTTTTGCCTTCATTGTATATTATTTTGAAAGTATATACTATAGCTATGGAGAGAGAACGACTAGTGGTTACTTGCTAATATGTGAACAACAAGTGAAGCCGTTATCCATTCCATATAATATAAACATCCTTTAGATCTGCAAATATCCGAATGATAAATATTGCATTTAAGTGCATGTATTTGCAAAGAATGTCTACATTAACATACTGTATGCATCCAGACTGTAGAGACATATTAGTGGTGAACATCAGACCCCTAAACTAGATTTGTAGTTAAATCCAACTTACAGTATATTTGTGCAGTCTGCTATTTTTCATTGCATGCAGAAAATATCACATTACATTCCTTACACTGTGTAATCATATTGGATTTAGTAGCAAATCTGATGCAAATGGTTGACTCAGTATTTTTGCTTTATTTTTTTAGCGCATGTTGGTATATTTTGTATCCACGTTGTCGCAGTGCAGCCTAAATCTAATCTGGGTTCTGCTGGCTTGTACCTTTGCCAGAGACATTGAGGAATTAAGGAGGAGATTAAGGTGTGTGTGCTAATCTGTTAGGAAGGTGTTGATTTGTAAGGTGGAAACAGGGATAAGCATGAGCCTGTGTGTGTGTGTGTCTGTGTGTGTGTGTGTGTGTGTGTGTGTGTGTGTGTGTGTGTGTGTGTGTGTGTGTGTGTGTGTGTGTGTGTGTGTGTGTGTGTGTGTGTGGATGCCACAGTTACATAAGTAAGAGTTTGACATTGGGAAGTGATATATCTCTTCTGCGTCGAGTTGTGTTTCCGACTGATAGTCAGCAAAAACACACACACACACACACACACACACGCATATTAAAAGCCACACAGATGCTCACTATACACTGCCATTTATCCACACAGTGATCAGCCTTGTCCGTTAAGATTAGTTGTCACTGTCTTTGTTAAGATCGTGATTTATGTGTTAGTCGTAAGGTCTAATTGCCCACAGTGTGTTTGTATCTGTGTGTGTGTGTGTGTGTGTGTGTGTGTGTGTGTGTGTGTGTGTGTGTGTGTGTGTGTGTGTGTGTGTGTGTGTGTGTGTGTGTGTGTGTGTGTGTGTGTGTGTGTGTGTGTGTGTGTGTAGCCTAAGGGTAAAGCAGCACGACAGCTGCAAGAGGCCTCCAAACAATCCATCCTTCCTTCTTTCCTCTATCTGCCTCTCTATTTCTCTTCACATGTAAGAGTGATGACGACGGAGGCCCCTGAAATCTGCTGCTCTGTTAAAACCGTTGGTTTCCGTTACATCACACACTTACACATCTTTCCTTATATGAAAAATGTGTCATACTCTCTTGAAAAAAGTTATTGTCACAATCTCTGTCCAAGGTCCTGAATGTCGAGGTATCCAACGGAAACTGGATGTTTAGGCTTAAACTATGTATTAAAGTAATATTTCAACATTTTAATAAATAATCTTTTAGCTGAGTGTAAGAGGGGAAATGGTGGTGCGCTCAGAATAATGACGCATAATGCAGAGCTTTTTCTTGATGTGACGCATTGAGCTCTCCTCATCAGAAACAATTGAAAAAAGACACTATGGACCTAAAACTCATAATGTCAACTAAAACTCAGCTTTTTTGTAATATAGGCTACTTGTGGTCTTTTGGGTTCGGGTATACATAATGTGATATTCATTCTTGTTTAACTGTAACAGGTGGGCATAAAAGGGGGTCCCCACAGGGAGACAGTAGTATGATGGATTGATGATGGACATGGCTGATGCCAACGGCTCTCTGACAAGGAGAGGCAGCTGAAACAGACGGTCCCCTCCCCTTTATTTGTGTGTGTGTGTGCAAGTGTGTGTGTGTGTGTTGTCACACTGCTTTGGCAGGGGTGGCACAACCATCTGCCTGGTTAGGGTGGTGTGTGTGTGTCTGGGTGAAGACAGGCCGAGATAAACGGGTGATTGAGTGTTTTAGGCTGCCTGGTGCAACTGAATGGACCACTGGCACTGCCAGCAGCACACACATGCACACACACATGCACACACGCACACACACATAGACAAACATGGTCAGCTGTATGCGCGAGACATTAGGATATAGTTGACCTGCTTCGAGAGAGACTGGGCACCATGTTTGTTTACAGATCAGAATGTGTGTGTGTGTGTGTGTGTGTGTGTGTGTGTGTGTGTGTGTGTGTGTGTGTGTGTGTGTGTGTGTGTGTGTGTGTGTGTGTGTGTGTGTGTGATATTCTTGCTAGTGTATGTTGCTTTTCCCACTGTATGTGAACATTGCATAACTAAACTTTAACAAGTACTCAGTACTCAGTAAAAAGTAAAAGCGGATGAAGTGGAGAGAGCTCACTATTAATGATTTCATGATCGACGTTTTAAAGTGAAGAATGTAGCATTTTACAACATAAAGTGTACCAACATTGTCCTCCTTTAGACATCACACCAGAGAGGCCTAATGTCCAAAACAACAAGGACACCACTGGAACAAGCAATATCAGCCTAAAACATCTAAATAACTTGCCACTTCTTTTGGAATCAACAATAGCAAAGCAGACAGAGATGTACAAACATTGTAAACAACACAGCGGTTGCAGCCAAAAACACACATATTAATGCAACAAGAAGCTGCACAGTTTTTCCACAATGTGTACTGCACACACGTCTTCAACAATATGTTGATCAGCAACGTGTAGGAGTGACAACAGTTAGAGATGTTACGTATTGCGCCGAGGCTTCGGAGCGTGTGTCGAGTAATCCCCAAAGCTTTTTGTGAAGCTTGTATCGTTTTGGGCCAGTGACGTCACCAATGACAAACGAAGCCTCGCTGCCCCTCAATACCACGTGACTGATTCAGAAAGTGCTTTAGATCGGTTGAACCACAACGCTCATAATACCCATGGATGTATAATAAGAAAGATATTACCCTTCCTGTACCCGGGCCCGGTGACACGGTGGAATTAAGAGAGCTCAGACCCTCACTCATATAGAGGTCGGAACATGTCATAAGTATAAATAAATAAAAGCATAAATAAATGTAGGAATAAAAACATGAATAAATAAATAAATGAATAAATACAGGAATAAATAGTATCCAGTTTTTTCTAATAGGTACAGTGTGTGTGCTGTGCCTCAGCTGGAAAGCAGTTGACTTTCAACCGCAGGGTCCCTGGTTGAAAGACCGGTCAATACATCTTTTTTGTGTTTATAAAAGCTACAGCTAAATGTGATAATGTAGTAGGGCTGTGCAATTAATCGTATTTTAATCGCAATTACGATTTTGGCCTGCCACAATTACGAAAACAACATAATCGAAAAAAACAATTATTTTGCTTTGCTAGGTTGTGACAGTGCATTGCAACATATTTGATCTCATTAATTTTGGTCTCATTTATTTGTATTTATATATGTTTAGTAGCTTGGGGAAGTGCGCTCCAAAATATTTGTTGATCTTGTTTATTGGTATTTATTATTTTGATATTATTTATTTAAATGTATAATTTAATTTATTTTTGTATTGGTTTTTCAGTTTAATTATACGTTCAGGGTAATCAACAGTTAAAAAGATACTGTTCAAATTATTATTTGTATTTGTTTTAAAGTTCAATAAATAGATTTTTTCAAAGTCAATGAATAATCGTATTTAATAATCGTGATATCAATTATTGACCCAAATAATCGTGATTATGATTTTTGCCATAATCGCACAGCCCTATAATGTAGTTAATACATGTATTTTTCAGGCTACAACATGGTTAAGTTTACGAATATTATTAAGGAATACAAATCCCTCTTTGCAATGTTTACCAGCCTCCTTAGACTTTTCAATAACAATAATTAAAGTGGAATAAATATAATATTGTTAACATGAAAATATGATTTTATGTTCGTTGTTTAGAGTTATTCTAAGGCTTTACTCATTGGGAACTCGGTATGAGATACAGCACACTATTGAGATGTCAAATCTGCCTGTTTTACACACTTTGACCAACAGGGGGGTTTGTGTTCAGATGAAGCCCATGATGAAGCCTCATGAGATGAACCCTTTTGCGAACCAATTGGCTGGAAAGTAGGGATGATCGGCCGATCGCTCTCTGCCGATCGATCGGTGCTCTCTATAAATGCCGAATCGAGGGGTGACCCCTCGATTCCACCGGGTCCGTCTGCGCCGCGTTACGGCCGCATTACGGCCGCATTACGGCCGCATTACGGCCGCATTACGGCCACGTTACGGCTTCGCCGCGGCGTTCACAGCGATCACGGCGATCACGGCCACTCTAGTCAATGGGTGCTATTCCACCAGATGCACCGCGTTACGGCTAGAAGCGCTGGGCTCCGCTAAAAATAGGATTCAAGTCTATTTTCGACGCAACGCAAGGCGTTGCATTGCACCGGGCAGGAAGTGGACCGGTCAGAGCATCCAGTCAATCCCCAAAATAAACTAATTTTGCAGACCCTATCCCTCCGTAGTCTTTCAAGTACTGTAGGAGGAGAAATGCCAGCGTTCTCCTCCGGTTTACAGGCACTGTGTAAAGTATATATATAGAATAATTATGATGATGAAATACAGCAACACATCTTTGATTCATGTCGTTTATAACTGGAATATTACAGTTATTATTAACTTTGTCTGTACAAAGTAGCCTGTCCAGGAAATATGCCCAAATCAACAAAAACTGCGAGCCGGCAGGCAAGACGCTCCGGCTGCTTCTGAAATGCTTCTGAAACACGCCCGGTAGGGTATGACGCCGGAGGAGGCCGGACCAAAACCGCGGCGCAGCCGTGACGCGACGCAGACGGACCCGGTGGAATCGAGGGGTTACACAGCTATTAGGCTTGTTTGAGACAAGCGAGACCTGCGCAGACCTGCGCAATTGCGATCAACGTCTTGCTAGTGCGTTGCATGATGGTTAGTCATTTTGTCCGACTTGCTCTGGAGGCTCGCCTACATGAGACGTTGAAATCTCGCAGGACAAAGACGCCCGCAGACTTGAGAGCGAGGTGCGGCGAGGCGGCGCAGTTTCTCTCCACGGGCTGCGGAAGCGAAATGCTTGATGGGAAACGGCTCGCTGGTATCTCGAGCTGAGCGCTCATTGGTGGTTTTTACCCCGTGCTGGTTATGAAACTCTCCATTGGCTCGGCAAAAGTGTGTTGTTGTTTTGTGTCAGTTTTACGTTGCCACTTCCATTCACATTTTTCATCATTGTTCCACAATGTTTATCATCATTAAATTAATATCTATATATTTTATACTATACTTGCACTGCTTACCGTTGTCATACTTTATATATCTTAGCATATTCATACAACACACTGTTCATACTAGGCTAGGCTACTGTGTATATAGTGTATTCATACCCCTCACTGTTTTTTCATCATTCAATTCATTCTATATTTTATTCTGTAGATTGTGTACATTACTTTTCACTTTACTGCTTTTTGCACTCCTGGTTAGAAGCTAAACTGCATTTCGTTGTCTCAGTACTGTTACGCTTCCTGAGAAGTGACTGGAGATGAGAACCCGCTACGCAAACACTAGACGGAGACAGTGGTGAAGTGTCAAACAATAGTCTTTATTTGACCACGGCACAGGCAAGGTGTAGAGAGGAGCTCAGAGAAGACAGACATGGAGCTGGATAGCTCAGGGGGAGACGGAGGTGCGGAGATGCACGGAGGGAGCACCGGCGTGGAGAGCCGGAGATCCAGAGCTGGCGAATGTAGACAGGATGAGCTGGTGTGCGTGGAAGCACGGAGGGAACTCAGACGAGGAGTCGGAGGCTGGACGTGGCAAGCAGAGCGGCAGGTGTGTGTAGATCTGGAAGAATAAAGATGCAGGGTTAGAAAGGAATAACCTTTCACTAGGAGTATCAAAAAGGTTTACTAGAATACTGCTAGTAGGCCTGGACGATAGTTTACCACTGAAGAATAAACGAAGAACTGGCGAAGTCTGAGGATGGGAACCAGGGTCTTAAGCAGGTGCAGGTGAGTAGTGGCAATCAGTGAGATGAACAACAGCAGTGGAGATGAGTTGGCGGGAATCAGAATGTAGGTCAGCCACACCCAGCCAGGAAGACAAACAAACATAGAAGTGGAAAAGAAGGAGGAAGTACTGCAGATCCTCACAGTACCCCCCCCCCCCCTCAACGGGAGCCTCCTGGCGACCACTAGGCTTGTCTGGATGAGCCCTGTGAAAGGCCCTTATCATTACAGGGTCCAGGACTCGGGAGCGAGGGACCCAGCATCGCTCCTCGAGACCGTAACCCTCCCAGTCCACCAAATACTGTAAGCCCCTGCCCCGGCGCCTGACGTCCATGAGACGGTGCACTGTGTAGGCAGGATGGTCATCAATGACTCGGGGGGGAGGAGGGGGAACGGCCGGAGGGCTCAAGTCACTGGTGTGAACAGGCTTAATCTGGGAGACATGAAAAGTAGGATGGACTCTCAATGTTCTGGGAAGCTTCAGCCGGACTGCAGAGGGGTTAATAATCCTTTGAATGGAGAAGGGACCAATGAAGCGTGGAGACAACTTCTTCGATTCTGTGAGGAGAGGAATGTTCCTGGAAGATAACCAGACAGACTGACCTGGGACGTAAGGAGGAGCAGCTTGTCTGTGGCGGTTGGCCGACTGTTGGTTCCGAGCTGAAGTCAGGAGGAGAGCAGAGCGAGTGTCTCTCCAGATCTTTTGACAACGACGAACATGCTGCTGGACCGAGGGAACTGCTAGTTCTCTCTCCTCTTCAGGGAACAGGGGCGGCTGGTACCCCAAAGAAGCCTCAAACGGGGAGAGACCAGTAGCAGAACACGTTAGGGAATTATGCGAGTACTCAACCCAGGGAAGATGGGAGCTCCAGGTAGAGGGGTTACGGTCAACGATGCAGCGGAGGGCTGACTCCAGGTCCTGGTTGGTTCGCTCAGTCTGACCGTTTGACTGGGGATGATATCCGGATGTTAAACTGACAGAAGCTCCCAGGGATTGACAGAACTCCTTCCACACTCGAGAGGTGAATTGAGGACCGCGGTCAGAAACTATGTCAGAAGGGATTCCATGTAGCCGGAAAACGTGTACAGAGAGGAGTTGGGAGGTCTCCAAGGCTGAAGGGAGCTTAGGAAGAGCTACAAAGTGGGCAGACTTAGAGAATCTATCAACAATGGTGAGAATTGTGGTGTTACCCTGGGAGGGAGGCAGACCGGTAACAAAGTCCAAGGCGATATGTGACCAGGGACGACTAGGGATGGGTAGAGGCTGAAGCAATCCTGCAGGTGTTTGGTGGGAGGACTTACTCCTAGCACACGTGGGACAGGAAGAAACAAACTCCTGAGTGTCCTTGTTGACAGTTGGCCACCAGAAGTGTCTCTTAAGAAGAGAGCGTGTGCGGTTTACTCCGGGATGGATGGAGAACCGGGAACTGTGGACCCACTGTAGAACCTTGGAGCGAGCAGCATCGGGAACGAACTGACGGTTCGGAGGACCGTTACCAGGATCTGGTTGCTCTCTCAAAGCCTCCTGGATGGTGTTATTAATCTCCCAAGAGAGGGCGCCTACAACACAACTCTTGGGCAGGATTGAACCAGCAGAGGGCTCGGGAGAGTCAGAAGAGTACAGTCTGGATAGAGCATCGGGCTTAAAGCTCCCATGTCATGCTTTTCCGGTTATTACCCGTCCCCTTGTGTGTTATGAAGGTTTTTATGCATGTAAACGGTGTGCAGAGTCAAAACCCTCAAAGTACACCCTGTAGCGAGTAAAACTCTAACACAGAAAATACCTCCCCAAAACGCCTCGTTGGAGATACGTCACTGCCCATTTGAGTCTTCCATTTAGTTCCGGGTACCGCCTGATGTCATGCGGTACCCGGAACGAAATGGACCAATCCCGAAGAGCTATGGCCACACCAGCAGCGTCGTGTTCCTCCTCCAGAGGTTCGAAGAACCGGCATTTCACAGACGAAAGCTTCCAAAACATTGCCCAGTTTGAGGCCGGATATGCACAGCTTGTTTGGACCGTTTGGAGCAGGGGAAGATCTGGGTATACAACCTGTAAGTTTGCATTGTTATTTGTGTATTTATCAAACAAGACTGTTTAAATGTGTAAACTGTGTTGGACTGCTAAGCCATTGACACAGTGCTAACTGTGCTAACTAAGTTGCTAGAGTTTCCATATATCAACTCTAATATCAGCAGATGGCCTTGCATACATGTATCTCATAGCAGGAGAATGTCTGCATTCACACACAAAATACCTATTGACAGTATACTCCGGGTGATTTGCCGGTCAGTCGCGAAACGTAATTACATTATAGCTGGCGTAGCGATCTAACACACGGAGCTAGAGCTAGTTTTGGTCAGAAAAACATTTTTGTGATGCTACGTTGCTAGCGTTTAAATATATCAACTACAATGTCAGCAGATGGCCTTACATGTTTGTCATGGCAGGAGAATGTCTGCAGTCACACACACGGAATACTCATACAGTATACTGTACTGTGATTTACCGTACATTGTGACCGTACATATACTGCATGTAGCTAACGAGGCTAGCTGTATGCTAGCGCAAAACAATGTATTCATGCAAGTTACATTGTATGACCGAACGTAGCAGAATACCCGTATACGATTGCAATTATAAACACGTTATTGCTAGCCTAATATGAACCACTAGCTTTTGTTCATAGTAGTTTTATTACACTGCATTATAGTTGCCTTTCCTCCAAGCTAACGTTCATATCGTGTTAGCTACCAAGGTAAACAAAGCTAGGTTAGCATATTAGCAGGCAAGCTGTTCATTACACAACTACTACTAACGAATCTAAAACAACTAAGTTTCTCTAATATTTTGTGATTTGCATTTGATTTCGTCCAGCCAGATCCTGGCGGACAATCCATGACGGGGAAGGGATTCTACTACTACTGAGGGTGCTAAAAGGCACCGCACCGACTGTGCGCAGGCAAGATGCGAGGAGGAGGAATGGATGATATACCGTGTATATATGTATATTTATGTATATTTATGTTCATTTTGTACATTTCTAAAAATAAAGTTTAATGGAAATACTTAGTAGGCCTATCCTTTCTTCCCTGAATTCATATATAGCAAACCATGATTTGATTTCTCATCAAACAGTAGTAGTTTATAACGGGTAAAAATAACTTACTCTTTGTTATGAGAGTAGCTCGTAGGCCACAACGGAAAGACAAGGAGACATACACGAGTTTACAAAACCACGGCACATTTATTGTGGTAAATGCAGAGACAGGTGGTCGAGGGGAGAGGGTCGCTCAGTTCGTCCTTCTGCAGCCGCTTTGGAGAGAGACTCCGGGCCGCTGGGATTAATACAGATGAAGCGTCTTATTTTGGACAGTTTAAAGTGCGAGGGTCGTGATCGGTTCATGCACGTTCCGTGATGGCCGGCCGGCCCCCAGTCAGACTTGATACCGCCCCCATGATAAATACATTTAATTATTGTGAAGCCAGCTGCAATGGATCATTGATCCACCAGGGGGTGCAGTGGGGTTCCACACTGGAGTCATGTGAAATCAACTTCTAAATAATAGATGTTGTTTAGTCGGAAAAAACGAACGAGCCGGCTCTCCCGATTTTTAATCCTAATTTAATCATCATCATTGATGTTTATGTTCACCGAATTGACATGAAATCACTGACAAATATGAATATTCTGTATTCAACTTCATTGAAACGATCAGGATGGGTGTTATTTTTCCCCACAATGACCAAGTCGCTGCAAATGATCCCATGTATTACATGTACATGGCCACATTCTCAACAAAGTTACGTAACGAAACATTCTGTATTCCTTGCTTACTTTTTATTTAATGCTTTATAACAGCTGGAATAGTTCGTTTAGAACAGGCACCTCACTCGCAATCTGCTCCTCCGCAACGCCTACCACCTACCTCCGGCTGAAATTATGAATGTACAGTAAGGCATAGTAATCATAGATAACACGGCAGGGTCCGTTACAGTTTGTTTTCATCTGATTTCAAATATTTCAAATGTCTGAAGTTAATAAATACATTCTCAGTGTTCAAGTCAATAATAGTCATATAAGAAAAGTACTGATCTAATAACAGAGATTTTATAAGGACTTTTCAATGTTCGACATCGCTCATGTGAAATACAGTAAACTGGATGTTGTGGTGCCGAGAGGCGGGGTATCAAAAGTACAAGCTAAACTTTTATTTAGCATCTGAACGATCTGAACACACTTGTAAACAACGTGATGCCCGGGAAGCGAAGACCCGGCGGAAACAGCTGGTCTGGTTCACTAAAATGTCCGTGTACAGTATATCTGGTACTAATGTATAGCGGATCTTTGTTAAGATCCATATGTCACGGATAGATATTATATATAGAGATGGGATGGCAGAAGGTGCTATATATATATATATAATTCCAAAGCTGGTAAAGACCTTTCAAATTTAGCAATAATAGTCATATAAGAAAAGTACTGATTTGTTCTTGAATATTATAATAAAATAAACACCGGCTGTTGTTATGCCTGCTGTAACGTTTACTTTCTCCGTTCTCCGCTTAAGTAATTATTACTTCCTGGTTAGCTTTCCGCTCGAAATTTAAATCTGAAAATGGCAAAATAACGGAGAAAAAAACGTTCACAGAGAAGACGACAACAATTGTCACTTGCACTTGTCATTTAGCATCTGAACACACTTGTAAACAACGTGATGCCCGGGAAGCGAAGACCCGGCGGAAACAGCTGGTCTGGTTCACTAAAATGTCCGTGTACAGTATATCTGGTACTAATGTATAGCGGATCTTTGTTAAGATCCATATGTCAGTAGAGATGGGATGGCAGAAGGTGCTATATATATATATATATATATATATAATTCCAAAGCTGGTAAAGACCTTTCAAATTTAGCAATAATAGTCATATAAGAAAAGTACTGATTTGTTCTTGAATCAACTTTTTTATGGAAAATGTTTTATGTAATTTTATTTCATTTTAAATAAAATGAAAGACATTCACAGTTAATGTAATTAGATATACATTATTAATGCCATACATTTTTAAATGTAATTAGATATACATTATTAATGCCATACATTTTTGCATAAATATTTATTCAGTATGATAGCTGTCTAACAGAAGTTAAATCCATTTCTCACTTATTCTGACAATGTACTTAACCCCAAATAAAAGAACCCAATAAAAATAGTTGTTAAATAATAGTGAAGTCACGTTGTAATAACAATAATTCATCTCTCTCGGTTTTTTTTTGTTTTCTTTGTGTGCTTTGCCAAAAGCCACTGTGTCAAGTGTCCTAGTTGGGTTACCGTAACGAACAGCAGCCGGCTCTCGATTTTTAATCCTAATTTAATCGTTTATGTTCGCCGAATTGACATGAAATCACTGACAAATATGAATATACTGTATTCAACTTCATTAAAATGTTATTAACGTGCCTAAACTCAGTAATTCACTAAAAATTACTGATCCCTCCGCGACGCGGAGGGATCTTGATCCCTGGGTGTTATTTTTCCCCATAATGACCAAGTCGCTGCAAATTATCCCGCTTATTACATGGCCACATTCTCAACAAAGTAACGACATGACTCCCAATATTAATTAAAATGCTTTTATGGATTTAGAAAATATTTTTATTGATTTAAAACATAGTTCTATGTATTGATTTAAATTTACATGCATCCGCTAAGAAAAATAGTCCGTTGTTACCGTTTTTTAAACAGTCAGAATGAAACGGCAGCTCTCAGCTGTGTGTTCACACTCCTAACTCTGATCTTTCTTTTCCAACAGTTAAGTTAACTGTAGGTTACTCTGAGTGACAAGCTTACAGTTAGTGAAGTAACACTTTTTTTTTGTGAGTCACGACCTCGCTGTTTCATTCTAACATAACGCTCCAAATATGACTGTTTCCACTCGGACTTCAATACAGCAACACCATTGTTTGGTTTCCATGGTAGCGTGTCTCTTTAGTAGCGTGCACTCCTTTCCTGTAAATTACAGGTCCAGCCAGGCAAAACAGTAATATGAAATATGAACGTTAGTTTTTAACTGAAATGATCAAATAAAGTCAAAATGTCACAGTGTTTACAAACATTGACCATACCGTTCACCAGCCCCCACCCCACTCTTTGTTTTAAAACGAATTGGCCATCGGAATGTGTGTGTCCCAACCCCCCCCTGTGATATCTCTTCACAGGGGGGAGAGAGTTAGACGCTCGTGAATTGTCAACGGGGGGGGGGCCTCTCTGCACGGAGGAGCCGCGGAGAAGTGAATCACAGTGATCTGCTATTTTAAAGTAAATTCAACACATATCGACCCTAAATATAGCATATATTAAGAACGAGAAAGTGTTAACATCGTTTTTTGTAAACATATGACCAATGTGCGAGGGTGATGACATCAGAGCATCGTCCTATGGGCTTAGCCCCGGACAGGTACAACAGGTATTCACTCAGAGGGGGGTAGTTACCCATTTACATGTCAAAAAGCAACATACAGTAGGCGGGTGGGGGATGGTGAACGTTTACATTTCTCTACAGCAGTGGTTCCCAAACTTTTTGTGCCCAAGGCACACCAAAGGACAAGTAAAAATCTCAAGGCACACCTATTGTGCGAAATAGCCCTTATAACACGTGTTATCACTCATATCATGTAAAATATCTGTAAATGTGCATAATTATTTACTAATGCCAAATAAAATGTATAGATAGAACAATCAGTGGTTCAAGTTAGTATATTCCTCAGTGTAACATATCCACTAGTTGCAAAGCTTAAACATTTTTATATATTTTTTTATTTTAAGGGAAAGGATGTTTTCACTACTCAGTTTGTCAACTATGTTACGGACAAACTTGATGTCATTACAATCATTTGATTGCACTTCAAGTAAAATCAAATTTGAAAGGCTCTTGAGTCTATTCTACCATATATCCAAAGATTTTTTAAAGTTTAAAAAATAATTGTATTAAAGTTTTGTTTTTTCATGTGATATGTTCAGCACTGTCATTAAGTTTAGGGATATTTTGTATTATAAAACTACCATACAGGTCATTTTGATAGTTTTAAGAGATGTCATGTAAAACTCCAACCTGTGTAGATATACATTATACTATAAAGGATATCAGAAGCACTATTTTAGATATTTTAAATTTGAAAAAATGAGGTGCAACATAGTTGACAATGAAAGTCAAACATTTGACGCAAATAACATAGTTGACTGGACACATTATTAACCATCAGCACTATGTTAATTTCAAGGCAGAAGTGCAAAATTCCATTGATAATGATGTGTAATGACGTCTACATGTCGTACAAATTGTCAACTAGGTTACCTGTCAACTAAGTTACTACAGTTATTACAGTACTGGGTAACTCAGTTGACAGGTAACCTAGTTGACAATTTCCCTATTTTGACCCATCATTTCAATGGTAGGCCTTGCCTGGATGACCACATGTCATTTTCTTGAACAGGTTAACATCACATTTGCACATATAATTGAATTAAAATCATTAAACAATTGTAAACCATAACAATGTACGTAACATTGTTGATTGTCAATGAGTATATTAATTGACCATGTGCTATTATACATAAAATATTGTAAAAATGTAGAGGACAATCACCACAGTGTGTTCAAAATGTCTGCCAAAGAGGAACATGGCATCATGTGATGCTGGTGACATGGTATTGGGACAAACAATTTTTGAGTTAAAGGGGGAAGTTCTGTTAGTAACATAGTTGACAGAACTTTTGCGGACATTCATATATTAAGATATTTAAATTATTTAAAGGGGGAAATCAATTAAAAATATGTTATTATTCTTTAGTATTTAGACTTTTGAAATAAATGAATCATTTTTTAAATTTACTTTAATGGTTTTTATTCATTATTTTGAATCCAAGACACCCTCAACTGAAAAACGGACATAGCAAAAACTGACAATTTAAGAACATCATGACACATTTCAAGCTAAATAAAGCATAGGATGCACATAATGTTTGTGTGATATTATAACATGCTTTCCAATAATAGGCAAAATATGATATTTTTGAAGAAAATAGTTAGAATAATTATAATTATCATCAATGGACATCAATGGACATGGAATGTACCCTAAATTGTAGAATCACTCAGCAGTTACATACACCAAACCTTCCAGTTATATTCCTATCAATATTATGAAGGCTTTTACAGAAGGGTTTGGTCATATATAATTCATAGCCTGAATTATATAACATTTTATACCTAAAAACATGGTGAAAATTGATATTTTAGGGCTGTTGACAGTATTTTCTGATTTATGGAGTGATACAAAGAGATATCCAAAATCCCTTCTGTAAAAGCCTTAGATACTAATATGACTACAAAATGAAACAATAATTTTGATCCTGGCTTTATCCAAAGTTCAGATTTCGGTTCCTGAAATGTGTTAAAATATGCGCATATTTCATGAGATAATGGTTCATTTGGATATTTAAACATGCTATTTCAGAAAACTTGTAATACAAAAAACAATTGCCTTATTGTAAGTAATTAACTGGAGAAATATTTAGCTGATATCTTTAAGTTAAAAATACCCTATTCACCTGGGGTGTCTCGCCTTAATTAGATGTTTGATAAGTGCAGATCACATAGTAAAACACGTACACAGATACATTATTTTGTATTTTTATTAAATTCGACAATGTCAATTTCACTTTCCACTATGTCCACCGTTGTTTTTCACAACCAATGGCAGAACTTTATTGAGGCCTGTAATTAGTCAACTACAGGTCTCTTGAGTCAGTCTTTTTCTTCCAAAAAGCTTGTGACAAGATGTTATTGCTCTTGGGGCATTAAAAACAAGATTTTAACTTTAGTTTTTTATATAATATCTGCATTTTCTATTGTGAAAAACTAAGTCTTAGTTATTTAATATATAGCGCCATCTCCTGGTTAAACCCTGAAATTGGAGAATAGTGGGAGAGCCTAACATTCCTGAATACTGGTCTTTGGCAGGCAACTGGCTGGCAACTGGCTGGCAGTCGGCAGGAAGCTGTATGCTGGGGTCCAAAATAAGAGGCTCCATCTGTAGCACCGGCTACGGAGGTGTCCGTGATCGCGCTGATTACCCTCTTCAGCTCCACCCCACCGTAAGACAAAGGCCCTGAGGCCGTCACACTCTTCTATAACAACAGTTAAAAATATATATGTATATAAAATATACCGCTGTACCGACGCCATGATAAGACTGATGTTACGCTGAGAGCAGCCGGGAAAAGCACTGACATGGGCGCAGCCTCTCTGGTGGTTGACTAATCAGAACGAGTGGCCGAGCTGACCAATCGGAGCACACTAGGCTCACAGGGAGGGGGGGGGCAAGAGCTCCAACGAGTCGTTTAGTGGAGAAAGTGAATACTGCTGAATACACATGCTTGACAGAGATGCTGTATGCGAAACCAATGTGAGTTTGGAAAATTGCACAGTATAAATCTATTTTAGTATACCTCAACAATGTAATTATGATCAGTGGAAATGGCCATGACATGGGCCCTTTAACATTCCGGGAACCTGGACGGTATGTGAGACTAAAATTGAAGCGACTGAAGAAGAGAGCCCATCTGGCCTGTCGAGAGTTCAGCCGTCTCGCTGACTGGATGTAGGCGAGGTTCTTGTGGTCTGTCCAGACCAGGAATGACTGCTTGCTGCCCTCGAGCCAGTGTCTCCACTCCTCTAATGCCAACGTTACTCCCAGAAGCTCCCTGTTTCCAACGTCATAATTGCGCTCAGCAGGAGAGAGGCGGCGTGAAAAGAAAGCACAAGGATGAAGGATGTTATTAGAACCAGCAGTTTGTGACAAGACAGCTCCCACCCCAGTGTCTGACGCATCAACCTCCACAATAAACTGCTTCTCAGAGTCTGGCTGGATGAGGATGGGAGCAGAGGTGAACAGGGACTTGAGTTTGAGAAAAGCCTCATTAGCCTCTGGGGTCCAGAAGAACTTAATGTTGACAGAGGTGAGTCTTGAGAGAGGTGCAGCAACCTTACTGAAGTTCCTGATGAAGCGGCGGTAAAAGTTGGCGAAGCCCAGAAACCTCTGAAGCTCCCTCCTCGTAGTAGGGGCTGGCCACTCGACCACAGCCTCGATCTTTCCAGAATCTGCCTCCACTCTGCCCTGACTAATGATATAGCCCAGGAAGCTGATCCGGTTCTGGTGGAACTCACACTTCTCAGCCTTGACATAGAGCTTGTTCTCCAGCAGTCTCTGAAGCACCAGGCGGACATGGTTCTCATGTTCCTCCTGGTCTTTGGAGAAAATCAGGATGTCGTCTATGTATACAAAGACAAAGCGGTTAAGGAAATCACGCAGAACATCGTTGACCAGAGCCTGAAATACTGCTGGAGCGTTAGTGAGTCCAAAGGGCATGACTAGGTATTCAAAATGACCTAAGGGAGTGTTGAAAGCCGTCTTCCATTCATCCCCTTGACGGATACGGACCAGATGATAGGCGTTCCTAAGGTCAAGCTTGGTGAACAGGGTTGCCTCATGGAGAGGTTCAAAAGCAGAGGTGAGAAGGGGTAATGGGTACTTGTTAGATAGAGATAGAATGGGAGGGATGAAACCCTCTTTAATGGTCACACATGCAGAGCACACAGCACACACAGTGAAATTTGGCCTCTGCTTTTAACCCATCCTAGTACCAGGAGTCTAGTACTAGGAGCAGTGGGCAGCTATTGTACAGCGCCCGGGGAGCAATGGGAGTGAGGGGGGAAGGGAGATGTCCGGTGCCTTGCTCAAGGGCACCACGGCAGGGCAGGAGGTGAACTGGGACCTCTCCAAGTAGCAGTCCACACTCCATATTTTAGGTCTGTTCGGGGACTTGAACCGGCGACCCTACAGCTCCCAGTCCAAGCCCCTACTGACTGAGCCACTGCCGGACTTAACAGTTCTTAACAGTAATGTTGTTTAACCCACGAAAGTCAATGCAAGGTCGCAGTGACTTATCCTTTTTGCCAACGAAGAAGAAACCGGCACCCACGGGAGAGGAGGAAGAACGAATAATCCCAGCAGCCACTGAGTCCGTGATATATAGCTCCATAGCCTCCTTCTCAGGACGGGACAGGTTGTAGAGGCGGCAGGTGGGTAGAGGAGCCCCAGGAAACAGATCTATAGAGCAGTCGTAGGGCCGATGAGGAGGAAGAGAGAGAGCCCTCTCCTTGCTGAAGACCAATCTCAGGTCGTGGTAGGTCGCAGGAACTCCAGTTAAGTCTACAGAAGCAGCAGAGTTTGGGGAGACAGAGACAGATCTTTCCCTTGACCCAATCAATGTGTGGGTTGTGGGTGCGAAGCCACGGATAACCCAATACCAGAGGTGTGGAAGGTGCAGAGATTACCTTTAACTGGATGAGCTCTCTGTGGTTGCCGGAGGTGATCAATGTCAAAGGGGCTGACTGTGCTGTTACAGAGGAGATTATTTGTCCATTAAGTGCATAGGCTGTTAGAGGTTCATCTAACGGCTCCAGGCAGAGTCCCAGCTGTTCAGCTAGCTCACGGTCCAAAAAACTATCCTCAGCACCAGAATCAATGAGAGCTTGGATAGGCAAAGTCATAGTATTAACACAAATCTTGGCGGGTATTAGAAAACGGCACAAAGAAGGAGGTAGAGAAGATGGCTGTGGACTCGTCAGGACCCCCAATCTCACTGACGAGCTCCCACGTTTGGGCGTACAGGACAGTTGGTAATGACATGCCCAGTGTTGCCACAATACATGCATTGGCCAGCACACGCCCGACGTTGACGCTCCTCCGGAGATAGTCTAGCGCGACCCAGTTGCATAGCCTCCTCGTGAGAAGAGGTGCGCCCGCTGGGCGGCGAGAAAACGGAGGGAGACTTAAACACAGAGGGAACAGGGTAGGTGGAAAAACTGGGCTTACTGTGTGAGACAGGTGGATTCCGCTGTGTCCGCTCAGCTCTGCGCTCCCGCAAACGACAGTCCAGGCGGGACACCAAGGAAATCAGATCTTGGAGATCCGCTGGAACGTCTCGTGCAGCTAATTCATCCCGGAGCTGATCCTTTAATCCTCTCAAAAACACCGCCTTGAGAGCCGCCTCGTCCCATCGAGCCTCTGCAGCGAGTGTGTGAAACTCGATGGAATATTCGGCCACACTCCGGTTTCCCTGTTGTAAACCGAGCAGCTGATTCTCGGCGGAGCCAGAATAATTGGGATGATCAAAGACAGCAGAAAAACGCTCAGAGAAGCATTCAAAACGCAGATTGTCATAGTCCACTGAAGAGCTCAAAGCCTCTGCCCAGGTTAAAGCCTTGCCACGGAGCAAACTCAGAACATAATTAATCCGGGTAACATCAGCTGCAAACGAAACAGGACGCTGGCGAAAAACCTTGTTACATTGGAAAAGAAATCCTCTGCATTTCTCCACCTCACCGTGGAATGGCTCAGGGTCGGTGATGGGGAAATCCTGGCGTGGAGTAGGAGAAAAAGCTGGATTGAGAGTGGCAAGAGAAACTGCAGCCGAGGTAGTTAGAGCTGAGATCTGGCAAGCTAACTCAGAGACATGATGAGCCATGGATTGATTGCTCTCGACTAACGCCCGAATGAGCTGGTCGTGTTGACCCAGAAGGGAACCCTGACTAGACAGGGCATGATGGACTGTGGCGGGATCCGCTCCAGTGCCTGCGGGGTTCATTGTTGGCCAGTTCTTCTGTTACGCTTCCCGAGAAGTGACTGGAGATGAGAACCCGCTACGCAAACACTAGACGGAGACAGTGGTGAAGTGTCAAACAATAGTCTTTATTTGACCACGGCACAGGCAAGGTGTAGAGAGGAGCTCAGAGAAGACAGACGTGGAGCTGGATAGCTCAGGGGGAGACGGAGGTGCGGAGATGCACGGAGGGAGCACCGGCGTGGAGAGCCGGAGATCCAGAGCTGGCGAATGTAGACAGGATGAGCTGGTGTGCGTGGAGGCACGGAGGAAACACCGACGAGGAGAGCCGGGAATCCAGAGCTGGCGAATGTAGTCTGGATGAGCTGGTGTGCGTGGAAGCACGGAGGGAACTCAGACGAGGAGTCGGAGGCTGGACGTGGCAAGCAGAGCGGCAGGTGTGTGTAGATCTGGAAGAATAAAGATGCAGGGTTAGAAAGGAATAACCTTTCACTAGGAGTATCAAAAAGGTTTACTAGAATACTGCTAGTAGGCCTGGACGATAGTTTACCACTGAAGAATAAACGAAGAACTGGCGAAGTCTGAGGATGGGAACCAGGGTCTTAAGCAGGTGCAGTTGAGTAGTGGCAATCAGTGAGATGAACAACAGCAGTGGAGATGAGTTGGCGGGAATCAGAATGTAGGTCAGCCACGCCCAGCCAGGAAGACAAACAAACATAGAAGTGGAAAAGAAGGAGGAAGTACTGCAGATCCTCACAAGTACCTGTAATCTGTGCAATAACAATAAAATTGAATCTAATCTTGAACAGGAACAAATGTATTTACTTAGTACATATCTGACATTAACGATTAAACACATTTGTGCATTCTTTATAAATGCAAACCGAGTCAAGCCGACTCCGGAGGTGGCGGTATGCACCTTAAAGATGTTTGCAATCCGCCAAAAAACCGAGAGAAGAAGAAGAAGAGGAAGAAGCCGACTCCGAGCTGTCCGACTTCAGGCGAGCTTTTTGAGACCTCCCCCGGCTGCGATCGGCTATTCTCGTCTACTTTCGAGGCGAGCCGCAGCTCGTCTCAAACAAGCCTATTTTATCTACATCTCGAACAAGCAAAACTAGTAATACATATGTTTATTCTTCACCGTCGGGTCACTCATTATTACTGGATCAGCGAGCTGCATGAGATACTGACGGGCTGTCAGGGGAGGGAGAGAGGGAGAGAGGAAAACAGAGCGCTTCCGCTCATTTCTCCCGTATTATTATCCAAAGTTAAAGGGCCCATGTCATGGCCATTTCCACTGATCATAATTACATTGTTGAGGTATACCAAAATAGATTTATACTGTGCAATTTTCCAAACTCACATTGGTTTCGCATACAGCATCTCTGTCAAGCATGTGTATTCAGCAGTATTCACTCTCTCCACTAAACGACTCGCTGGAGCTCTTGCCCCCCCCTCCCTGTGAGCCTAGTGTGCTCCGATTGGTCAGCTCGGCCACTCTGTTCTGATTAGTCAACCACCAGAGAGGCTCCGCCCGCTTTTTTCGGGGAACATCAGTGTTATAATGGCGTCGGTACAGCCGTATATTTTATACGCTAACTAACCGAACTGTACCTACAACTGTTGTTATAGAAGAGTGTGACGGCCCCAGGGCCTTTGTGCAGGTGTGTTGCAGGTCTTACGGTGGGGTGGAGCTGAAGAGGCTAATCAGCGCGATCACGGACACCTCCGTAGCCGAGGTGCTATTCGGCCCAGCGGCTCGGCGATTCTCTCCCCTCGACCACCTATCTCTGCATTTACCACAATAAATGTGCCGTGGTTTTGTAAACTCGTGTATGTCTCCTTGTCTTTCCGTTGTGGCCTACGAGCCGGTCATAACAAAGAGTAAGTTATTTTTACCTGTAATAAACTACTACTGTTTGATGAGAAATCAAATCATGGTTTGCTATATATGAATGATATGTTATAGGAGCAAATAATTCAGGGAAGAAAGGATAGGCCTACTAAGTATTTCCATTAAACTTTATTTTTAGAAATGTACAAAATGAACGTAAATATACATATATACACACGGTATATCATCCATTCCTCCCCGCATCTTGCCTGGGCGCAGCCGGTGCCTTTTAGGACGAGGCCTCAGTAGTAGTAGTCCCGTCCCCGTCATGTATTGTCCGCCAGGATCTGGCTGGACTAAATCAAATGCAAATCACAAAATATTAGAGAAACTTAGTTGTTTTAGATTCGTTAGTAGTAGTTGTGGTAGGAGTGTGGATCTATCTAATCAATAGCTTGCCAGCTAATATGCTAACCTAGCTTTGTTTACCTTGGTAGCTAACACGATATGAACGTTAGCTTGGAGGAACGGCAACTATAATGGAGTGTAATAAAACTACTATGAACAAAAGCTAGTGGTTCATATTAGGCTAGCAATAACGTGTTTATAATTGCAATCTTATACGGGTAGTCTGCTACGTTCGGTCATACAATGTTTCCCGCTAGCATGTATAGCTAGCCTCGTTAGCTATACATGCTATCAGCGTCGGAGGAAAGCCAACTGTAATGTACCGTCCTTTGGGGGTCTGTGAGCGGGCAAAGAGAGGGGATTTCCCCGTTGTCTCTGCTGGAAGTGTGAAATAAACTTAGTTGTTTGATGTTCGTCAGCTTGCCAGCTGGATTACAATGCTAATCTACGTTTGCTAGTTGTTCAGTTGTTCAATATGCTATACTATACTATGAACAAAAGCTAGTGGTTCATATTAGGCTAGCAATAACGTGTTTATAATTGCAATCTTATACGGGTAGTCTGCTACGTTCGGTCATACAATGTTTCCCGCTAGCATGTATAGCTAGCCTCGTTAGCTATACATGCTATCAGCGTCGGAGGAAAGCCAACTGTAATGTACCGTCCTTTGGACCGTCCTCAAACTGGGCAATGTTTTGGAAGCTTTCGTCTGTGAAATGCCGGTTCTTCGAACCTCTGAAGGAACAGTGTTAAAAAGACATTTCAACCACTGACTTCGTCGTGGTTCTTCCGTCGGTAGGACAAACAGCTCAGATTTCTCCTCACATTTCAGGAAACAGGTCCTTGGCATTGGCATGACTGGATCGATTGTGAACTGAACCAGGGTGTGGCCATAGCTCTTCGGGATTGGTCCATTTCGTTCCGGGTACCGCATGACATCAGGCCGTACCCGGAACTAAATGGAAGACTCAAATGGGCAGTGACGTATCTCCAACGAGGCGTTTTGGGGAGGTATTTTCTGTGTTAGAGTTTTACTCGCTACAGGGTGTACTTTGAGGGTTTTGACTCTGCACACCGTTTACATGCATAAGAACCTTCATAACACACAAGGGGACGGGTAATAACCGGAAAAGCATGACATGGGAGCTTTAATGTAAACTTGAATAATGTACTTCATTTGAATGTAATAATTATGTTGGTTGTTGTTTGTGGAAGCTCCAGTGAATGATCCCCATTAACTGAGTTTTAAACATCACTTTAAATGGAAGATCCCCATAGCCCCCACCCACTCGATCGGATCGGCGATCAGTATCGACCGATACTGATTCCGGCGATCGGCCCCAAAATTGGCGATCGGAGCACCCCTACTGGAAAGCTTCAAAGCTTCATAAGGCTTCATCTCGCCATCACTAACAACAGTCAGAAATGATGTGAGTGTTGTTGTTTTTGTACTCACCTAACGGTCTTCTGTAGGTCCCATGCAGCTTTAAGGCCTTTAACCAGTCCACTTGGCCTCTCTGTCCCACCGTGCTCCTCAACGTTTTCATTCTCTCTTTTTGAAATATTGTCACAAACAGCAGGAGGTCCACGCACACGTCAATGAATATAAAAGTGTCTCAGCGAACGAAAAACTCACGCAGGGAGATAAGCATTTAGCATGCTATCCAGGCCTAGCATGGTCTGCGTTATGCAACAGGTGTGTTTGATTAGGGTGACTTCAGCCAGCGTTAAACCAGTGGTTACTTAAGTTAGACGCATTCATTGAGAACATTTATTTTACCTATGCCAAGGTACAGTAATGTTAACCTTAACCCAAAACGTAATTAATCATATTACTTTGTTATTGTTTACATAGCCTGTGCGCAGCACGTGTGCCCACCATATGCCGGTGAGCATGCGCCCAGCACATGACGTTTCCTCTCAAGTCCCGCCTTACTGTGCTGTAATTGGCTCGTAGGCTCACCACCTTGACGAATCATTGTGAGTGGATGCTAGCTGCCTTTTGTGTAGTTTACTATATTGTATATTACTATTAGAAAGTATATATTTTGTTGTGTTTGTATTGTATTTCACTAAATTTTAGGTCACATGAAACAGTCCTGATAAAACATTTCTGTCCGGAATGTTTACGTATCTTAAATTGGCTCAACATTGTCGAAACTGCGACATTCTTACACAAAAACACAATAATAATACAATATTCTATGATTAAATTATACGAGATTAGGACCGTAAAAAGGGCGACAGTAATCTATGATACATATTTGTACTTATAATACCTAAAGTAAATGTTTCAGTAATAATAAACGAACCATTAAAAATAATTTAAACTGGTAATGGAGGATTTAAGCACCATGTTTGTTTCTATTTTTACTCATGTTAAGATTTTCTCAACCACTGCATCGCATGTATGTGTGTCTTATACACTCTATTCAACTCATTAACTTCCTCATGAGCCTGGTTAATGCATGTTTTTTTACATAAGACATTCAAATATTTAGGAAAAATAAGAATTAACTGTGACAAACTGGAATTATGATTCTGATTAGGTTTGACATTTAGTATCATGGGGAATCAGGCATAAGATGTATTAAGATGCCATTTTCTTAAACATGTATGGATGAAAGAATAACCCTCTTTTTTGGCACAAAAAATTACAACAAGACAACCCCAATAAGTTATTTATATTGTAAGTGAGCAACTCTCAAATGCAGTTTATTCTTTGAATGACACACACATTCCTCAGAATGCTGTACCACTGTTTCTTTTGAAAACCTTATATTTTGCATTTTGCACAACAATGTTTCTAAAGTGAGAAAAAGAGATACTCAACAGCAAGAATGATGTTTGACATGTTACTGTAGATTGACAGCTCACTTAACAGACACTGAGAGAGAAGAACACAAAGTACTAGATTGTTCTGTCTTTTCATCTCTCTCCCTCTCTCTCCCTCTCTCTCTTTCTCTCTCTCGCACACACACACACACACACACACACACACACACACACACACACACACACACACACACACACACACACACACACACACACACACACACACACACACACACAGGACCCACTGAACATTGAGAGCAACAGTATCTGCTGTAATCACACTTGTCTGTCTGCAGCCTATTGACTCTCTGGTTAACTGAGACCCTGTGTGTGTGTGTGTGTGTGTGTGTGTGTGTGTGTGTGTGTGTGTGTGTGTGTGTGTGTGTGTGTGTGTGTGTGTGTGTGTGTTTGAATGTCTGAGTGTAGCATATCATCTATAGTTTACTCTAGCAAAGTAGAAAGAAAACGGTATTTCTTTCGTTGCTGCTGTACACTTAGCATCACACTTAATATGCTAAAAATCGTTTTTTATCATAGATTTCATTTGTTGCGGTGACACATTGTAAATAACAACTCTCTCTGGTTAATGCGTTCTGTTCACTTAAGTCTTATTTATACATTTTATAAGATCATTATAGCAGATACTTTTACTTAGCTGTATCCTGTTTATCTTTTTGCTGCTTTGATGCGAAAAAAACAACTCCAAATGTTTTCATAAAATCTGCTTTAGTAATACAGATGTAGCTAAATGTGTGATTCGATTGCGACAAACTTCCTGTCTCCACCACCATCAGCCCTCTCGCTTCACCTATCCATTCTTCCCTTTGTCCAACCTCTCTCACTTATCTCCTTCCTCCCTCCTTTCCTCCCTCCCTCTCTTCCTACCTGCCAGCTGCTGCTCAGGGCCTCTTGGCTCTTACAGTTGCCCCTCAGACAAAAGAATGGACAGAACTACAAAAAAGGAAAAACGAATGACAGCTATGAACTCTTTTGTCCCTTTACCTTGTTCTAACAGCCCCCTCCTCTCTCGCTCTCCCTCTCTCTCTTTTATCCCTGGGGGAGTCTTCATGGTCTCTGGTATCCCTGTCTTGTCTAACGGTCACTCGGACCGTCGTGTCTACACAACTTGAACTACAATGGCCAGCTCTCTAGCACAGGGCAGCTGGGCCTTCATCTTGAGTCTTCTTTCCATTACACTGCCAGACCAAATTAGCCAGATCCTCTTCAGCTTCCTCCAATGACCCTCATCTGATTTATTTAACTATCTTTTGACTGTGTCTCTTATTGTTTGTTTGTAATATCTATTTGACCTGGCATGATAGACGACGGCATCCTTTTAAACCAGAGTCAAAGGCACATTTCCTAATGATGGTAAGAAAAAAAGGAAAGAAGTAAAGACATCCTTACCTAATAAATGCATTGGTTTTTACAGATGACAAGTTTATAAGAACAGTATTCAACAAACACATTTTTTCAAAATATCCTTTGATGTTAAATATATAATTCCATATTTGGTCATATGCATATAGGAAGTACCTTTTGCCAGTTACATTTGCAATAGCAGCCCAAAATCAGCCTTTTCTAAATAACTGAAAACAAATCTCTGTAATGCAATGTGTCGTTTAAACAGAGTAGATAGAAACAGGTGTACGTGAATTTAACTTAAGAAATACAAACAACCGAAAAGTATTGCAGATTACAAAATAAATTATGTATGAAGCATTTAAAGGTGGGGTAGGTAATTTTGGAGAAACCAGCTCGAGTGCGCTAGAATTTGAAGATACACAGCCGGAAGAAATCTGCCACTTCCTTACAGAGCCCCTCCTCCAACACACACGAACGCGCACATGACCAATGAGGGCACGAGATAAGTTTGTGCACAGATGGAAGGCTGACAGGCAGGTAGGCCATCCAATCATTTTAGCCGGCCCGGTCGTGCTTTTTACAGTACTACAGCTTCCACAGATGACATTTTTGTATGGATTTTTTGTCAGAGCACTTAAGATATTCATTGCTATCGGGATGTTAAGAGCATTCCATTGAATATAACAAAAAGTGTATCTCGAGCCGGTTCCTCAAACTTACCTACCCCACCTTTAAGTAAAATATTAACTTGAAATGTTTCAGACAAAGTTCAAAAGTGCAAAGATTTTTTCTCTTGACTCCAACAGATATAAACCATTCAATCATCTCTGACTTTAATTTAAAGATTTAAAGTTCTTGAGTATATGAAACCAGGAAGGTCTCCAGCACAAGCTGCCAGTGTTGTCTGAAAATCAATACATTCCTTTAATGCTCCCCTGTGCACTCGCATACTGTAGGATGAAATCTAAATTGGTTAAAGGATATTTGAAAAGCTTTCATGGTTAAAATATGTCCTCGAGTTCTTTCTTTGGCAGCAATAGACAAAATGACATCGACATGGATTTTAGGTATTGCATAAAAAAAAAGCAAAACTGATATAAATCTGTCTCCAGAACTCACGCAATGGAACTAAATTAATCATCATGTCACCTAAGGCAGCGAGACATTTGTTGCCTCAAGACAATGGTACTGAAATAGCATACCTGGCTACCTCAGGAAATGTCAGAGAGATCTGAGTTTTATGTTGTATGCTGTCAGAAAATGTAGATAGAAGTTAAAAGTGAGACACTTTCTTTTAGACTGTCTCATATTCTGAGCTGGGGAACACCATTTAATAAAGCAAAACACTTGAACATTGAACTGGAGGAAATGTCAACCTTACACAGGGCATTTAGTAGCTGTTTTTCCAAAATAAAAACAACAAACAAACTTTAAACAAAAGGATACTGAGGCACCATAGGAATTTGCTCAGATGCATGCTGGTCCTATAGCTGCCTACTTATTTAAACTGAGGTCTTTTTAGTGCTGCAAAATATTACGAAGCAAAGAAAGTAAACTTATAACAAAAGAACATAACTCCTACATGTAGAAAACACAAAACGGTGTTACCCAGAAACCTTGTGTTTTTTACCCATACATTGAATTCAATTGGCTGCAGAATTGACCAACGTGTTTCAACATTATCTCAGTTAAGGCTGGGCAGAAGGACGATGGAATAACAACACAAACGTGTCCATGTGCATGCACCCTGATTAATCTGTTAATAGGATATTCTGTTAATCTGTCAGGATTTATTTTCCTTATTAGGTGATTTCATACCAATAAATACTCAACTGGACAACATAACACGTGACAGTTTGTCTGTTAATTAGTTCTAATTTTAAACAATCTCACTGATATCAAGTATATGAATTGATATTAATGAGAATATAGAATAGGTCACACAAGTTAGCATTGATTCTTGAAAGTGCAAAATTGTATGTTATGTTTCATGCAAAAACAATGCAACTATTCAAGATATTAAATCTAAAAAGTGCTCTCTGAATTAATTATTTTCTACAATAAATTGTTCTGCCTAATATTATCAGTCTGATATGAAACAGACTTACAGGAACTAAAGGTCAACATTTTTGTTTTGTTTACGAGGATTCAGCACCATTCCTACAGACTCAATAAGGTCCATATACCACCTTATTTTATCTTACCATCCAAGGTAATGGCCTGCTTTGTCCGTGTTGTCACCAGCTTTCTGTCAGAGTGAGAGCAAATGTTTGTTACACACACAGCCATAGCTAATATCAGAGTGAAAAGATATATTGGCAATGTGTCTTTAAATCTTTTTGTTATGACATATCACGGCAGTTTGAATATTTGTAGCCATGCAAGCGGCATGATATCATCTGTATGCGGGTGTTTCCATCCCAATCTCTATAGATTGTCTAAAAACATTTAAAAAATCCTTCTGGGATAACCAAACAGTTTTCACTAATTCTAAAATATGGTAAACCCATGAGGATTCAAGACTTAAATAATTTATCATGGCTTTCATATCCATGTAATCAGATTACTGAAATAAAATCTCATTAGATGTAATCAATTTCACGTCACTGTCTGACAAGCTGACAATCTGCCATGTGTAAGAACAAACAGGATGTTTTTCAGACAAAATATTTAAAGCTGTGTGTGTGTGTGTGTGTGTGTGTGTGTGTGTGTGTGTGTGTGTGTGTGTGTGTGTGTGTGTGTGTGTGTGTGTGTGTTGTGTGTGTGTGTGTGTGTGTGTGTGTGTTTTGTAAACACTCTGTTGAGTGACATCTGACTGCATTCCTCACAGGTAAGTCTAAATGCATTGTGGGAAGTGTTAATGTTTAACGGTGTGTACATATGAGGCAACTCTGAGGTAAGATAGGAAAGATAGAAGACCTTTCTATCTTTCTATCCTTCTGTCCATCTATTGTTACAGAGTTCCTCTTATTAACCTGTTGCCCTCAGGGATGTTAATAATACAGGAGGAACTAATTTTGAATTTGACACCAAGGATTGCTGGCCTTTAGCTTTACAAAGTACCTCCTGCATCAATTATTGAGAGAGCAAATCCAATATGGCAGGGCAGGCCGCACTGACGGCCGACAGAGGGACAGAAAAAAAAGCTGGACTGATGTGGAAATGGGCTGAGACTCAACAAAAAGTCTCAACCTTTTGCATGAAACACACTGCATCCAAATGTAGAGCACATAAACTCGACTCAACTGAATTCTTCAAATTAAAATACCAATGTACAAAGTTGTTTCCTGTGCGAACTGAAGTGTATCTGAATGCATGTGATGAGGTGATTGGTCAGCTGACACTTGTTTAAGGAATTGTGTGGAAGAAAGCATAACAAATCCAAGTTTTATAAGATATACAAATTATGAGGGTACTTTGCTTTTGTACTTGTAGTGTTACTCTAAGGGACGTTCAGTGTCTGTTTTCTCTTCTATTTTTCCGCTTGATTGTTTGTATTCCAGACAGCTACAAAATATACAAATAAAAACACAAACAGTGTACAACCGTTTTGCTTACCTTACAGTCCCACTCTGTATTTTTCACATTTTTGTATCTGAACTTTTACTTTATGCTATCATTTTTTACCAAAGTTTAAAGTGGCTGCCAAGGGACAGTTTGTTTACCTTGGAATCCTCTGCTGGAATATATTTCCGACCTCAACGCCCCCCAAGACAAGTTGAGAAACACCTTGAAGCGGGACAGGGAAAAGCTGAATGTGATCTGCATGGGACTGGTGCGTGAGTATGATGTGGTGTGAGGATTACTGGTGCTAATACCAGGTGTTAGGGAGCAATCACTCTACCCATACACACACACACACACACACACACACACACACACACACACACACACACACACACACACACACACACACACACACACACACACACACACACACACACACACACACACACACACACTCACACACATATATACACGTCACAGCCCGTCTCCAAGCACCTCAGCTCTCCATCAGCACACAGATAAGACAAACACAACACCCACGCACAACTGTGTGACTCACCGCTACACACACACGCTCACACAGGTGTGCACGAAAAATATGCACACCTGCACAGAGACATGCTCAGAGAGAAAGCATGTGTATGTTTTCGTCAGTGCGCACACACACACATATTCACACACGCACATCACAGTGCATTTACAGAGCTGGCTGGCTGCCTAAGCTGCTAATTACAGCTGTGTGTGTGAACTCTCACTCTCACTGAGTGAACAACCTGATATTAAACACCAAAGAGAGAGAGAGAACCTCAGGGTAGTTCCTCCACAATCCATATTTAATGGCTTATTATGGTACAGCCTGGTTGTGTTCTGCTGCTTGTGTTTTCATTAGGCCGATTAAAGGGATATTTACAGAAACCTTCCTGTAAATAGTTTGTGTGTGTGTGTGTGTGTGTGTGTGTGTGTGTGTGTGTGTGTGTGTGTGTGTGTGTGTGTCCATGCCCTTTTCTGTGTAATGTACATTCGAGAAGCTTATGTTAGTGCAGCTAACAGCCCTTAAACCGTGCGGCAGTACTTTAGAGAGCAGCTCAGAAAGCGTATTTTGTTCTCTTGATTACACATGTAAATAGTTACAATTTAACCTTTATTTCTACACAATGACCAATTACAAATTGATGTTTTTGGTTTGTTTTTATGTCTCTTGTGTGGTAAAAAGATATTGTGGAAAAGAAAAAAGTCATAATTGATTTGTTTATTTGTGTCGCTGATTTTGCTTTGGAGTGATTTGTACAAACGCGGGTGTCAAAAAGAATAATGCAGAGCCTGACCTCTGTGACCTGTGACTGGTAACATGTTTGTTTAATTATTTTAACCAAACTATATACATATAATTGTGTCTCTTTATTGCATTTACGTGTAAACTTCAATGAGAATTGTACAAAATAATAATGTAAAGCGTACACATGAAATTAAGTCGTGTGAGTAAAAAACGAAATATACCAAAGTCAAATGATGATATTTTCCAGCCAAACATGATAAAGGTGATAAGATACGTTGCTATAAATGAATATCATATCTTATAATCACATTGATATATACTGTTTCAGGGGATAGTGGATTTTATAAACACGTGTTAGTATGACCTTCGTTGCACACCTTTTGTTCTGACATCACACTGTTTATCCACCCTCAATGGAAACTTTAGATGCAGTCGATCACTCACTCACACCAATATTTCCTAACTACTTAGTCAACACTCAAGCTCTCACACAATACGGGCTGTGATGTGTATATGTGTGTGTGTGTGTGTGTTCATGTCTTGCTGTGCCCTGGTGAGCCAGCTAAGCCTTCACCTTTCCTCAAACATGTGTGGAATTTTCCCTCAACATGAAAAATAGTCTTGAGGAGAATTGAACATGGAGTACATGTCAAGTTGTTATGTAAATGTGGGTGGGGTGACCTATTCAAATTTCCATTGCACGAAAGTCATAAACATGTAAACATTTCTTATTATGAACCCACTGTATGCTACCTGATCAGCATTACATTGGAGAGTTGAATACAGAAGAGCATTTAGGAGGTGTAGAGCCTCAATCAGTTGGTGAAAACCCGAAAAGGTGAGTAGGTTTTTGAATCATATTTATCATGTGGTCAGAAACATTATAACACTCAATGAATGCTAACGTTGCTCCATTTGTGCTTGATCGTCTTCAAGCCTAAAGAAAGAGAGAGGTCTGTTGGAAAGAGGAATTACTTAAATTGTTACTCGAAGCTGATTGTTTCACTAGTGACACTTGTTTCTGAAAGGTAACAAAGGAATCCAAAACACCTACCAATATCTGTGCGCAGAGCAACATTTACATTTATAGATATGAGTGAGTCTCTATGGTGTGTCACATAACTGGTTTGAAGTTGGAACAACATGGGTCTGTGTGTGTTCATAGAAGGAGGAAAAGATAATAATAACTGTGTGTGTGTGTGTGTGTGTGTGTGTGTGTGTGTGTGTGTGTGTGTGTGTGTGTGTGTGTGTGTGTGTGTGTGTGTGTGTGTGTGTGTTCATGTATTGTGTGAAGGCGGATGTGGCCTTCTTCTGATACTGCAGCCTATGTGTGTGCAAGCATGCATGTCCTCAGATGTGCCTGTCCTGTCTGTTTTGGTGTATGTGTGTGTGTCTCCACAATAATGTTAGGTCGAGGTGTTGACAGACGGACAGAGTAAGGTAAGAGTTGCTCAATCTTCCAGATGACTGCAGACAATGATGGCTGAGACTGATATAATATTATAATAAACAGACTGGATGGGTCACACAGTGTGCTGCTTTCAGTGTCTATGCTTGACGAGTGGCAGACGTTAAAAGCAAAAGTATAAAAGGAACATAAGGGCATTTTAGGAAAGAAAAAGAGAAGAACTCCAAATACTTGGGATTCGACATAGGACAAAGACTACAAAGATTAACTCAACATAATGTCTGGACACCACACATAACTCTATATATTACCTAGCTATATTGTCATGCTGTTCTTTTTTAAATGTGTCCTTAACGTTTTTTAATGTATATTCTAGTTACAGTTAACTGTTTTAAAACTGTGCAACCAATTTGCACTTTCTCTGCATGCAAATTGCATTCTGAGCCGTTAATTTCAGTTTTCTTAAGCGAACACCAGTCTAGTAACAACTTAGTTGATTAAGTCACCATTTTTAATTAGGTCTTAATTGTTATATTATTTAATGTTCTCTTTTTATTTGACATCCTATTTATGAAGTGTATTTTGTTCTTTACATTTTCAGTACTTCTATTGACTGATATCATGATGACTGATGTATGATAACCAATTACGTTTGAGCAATTTACATTGTTTTAACATTTTCTAAATGCAAATGTTTTAATGTTATTCAGTTAGTGCAGCATTTACTTAATTGATTAATACATTGACCTTTCTATCGTCAAAAATAAATATACTGTACTGTATAGGCTATTGGTTAAAAAACATTCAACATTGAAAAGGCATACACAGTTGCTTTAACGATATTGAAATGCACATTCTCTTATTTTTCATACCTACAGTGCATACACAACATATACATTCACCATCTCAAGCAAGTTTTCCCAGAGTTTTAAGTAGTTCTAAAGTGTGTTATTATATGCATTTAACTTAGAAAGTGCAAAACATGTCGGTGTTGCAGGAATTTTCCAACTTTGAAAAAGTGCAACCTGCCAATTAAGGATTGAACCTTTTGTGCCAGGCATAGGCCAGCGGCTGTGAGTGTGTGTGTGTGTGTGTGTGTGTGTGTGTGTGTGTGTGTGTTTGTGTGTATGTGTGTTAGTGTGTTAATGTGTGTGTACTTGAGGAAGTAGTAGGGATGAGGGTCTGTCAGCAGGCTGGATTAGACCCAATGCGGCTTCAACAAGAAGAACCTTTTCACTACTTCTCATCAAAGCACCCCAACACATGCACACACACACAAACACAAACACACATACACACAAACACACACACACACACACACACACACACACACACACACACACACACACACAGACATACACAGACACACACACACACACACACACACACACACACACACACACACACACACACACACAAGCCTTCTGCAATTTCACACTCTGTAGGAGCAAATCAGTGTTCACACTCAGTACAACACACCTGTTGGCGTGTGTGTGTGTGTGTGTGTGTGTGTGTGTGTGTGTGTGTGTGTGTGTGTGTATGTGTGTGCGTGTGTGTGTGTGTGTGTGTGTGTTTGCATTTGCAAACCCTCCTCCAAGCAGCAGGGTTTTGGCGGGTGCATTTCGAGATCACAGGGTTCTCAGGGCGATAATACAGCAAACTCCACTCCCTCCCTCCCAACCAAACCAAATACACCTGAAAACACTCACACAGGTGTGTGTGTGTGTGTGTGTGTGTGTGTGTGTGTGTGTGTGTGTGTGTGTGTGTGTGTGTGTGTGTGTGTGTGTGTGTGTGTTAGTGATGGAAGGGAGGAGAAGGGGCGTGGAGGGGAGGGTAAAGTGAACACACAAGCACTTGCTCTACTATATGAAAACAAACACACACAAGTTCTCTCTCATATTCTCTCTCTCTCTCACAGACACACACACACACACACACACACACACACACACACACACACACACACACACACACACACACACACACACACACACACACACACACACACACACACACACACACACACACCACACACACACACACACACATCCACACCTTGATCCAATGGCTGGCAGGCAATGGATTACGGCTCTGTGGTGCAGCTTAGCTCCAATGTGAAATGTAAGAAGGACTTGGATTGAACTTTCAAACAAATGCAATAATTAGAGCTATTATAAGCATAAGACCTGTCTGTCTGACAAACTTGTCTAACTACTTGCATGTCTGTTTCTGCACCTCTAGGGACTATTGTCTGTCTGACCAAACTGCTTTCTATCTTTGTGCCTGTCTGTTTGACCTGTCTCTGCAATCTGTCTCTCTGTACATGCCTGTCTGGCCTACCTGTCCATCTTTTTGTACCTGTCCGCCTCTATTTTCTGACTGTTTACATACCTACCTGTCTTTATGTACCTGTCTGACACACTAAATATCTCTCTATGTACAAGTCTGCCTGTCCTTGGACCTGTCTTTGTAAACTACTTTTCTGCCAGCCTTTAGCCTTTTTTACATAATGCACTACTTCCCTTAAATGATCTAGACATTTCCCAAAGGCAAGTATTTGAATCATTCGAACTGGATGTTAGACAAACTTTACCCCGCCAGCTCCCTGGTTCAAAGTCTGTGTAATGTCAAAATGAGTCCATGTGTGAATATATAATGAATAGCAAGAAAGTGGGCATGCAGATGACGTTTTTATCATGGAACAGAAATGTCCAACTTGAGGGACGACATGATGGAAACTTCCGCCTGTACGGTGAAATCAACAGACAAATTCAAGGTACATCATGAGACTTGGTTGCGGCTTGCCTAAAACCGAGTTTTTTCATTTAGTAAGATCGCTTCTGAAATGGAAAATCTCCTGTTGTGTGCCAGTGGTGTAAATGAAACAATCCAGAGGCCCTTGTCTGACCAGCCCACCTGTCCATCTTTTTGAACCTGTCTGTCTTTGTACCTGTTGACTTTGTATATGTCTGGCTAAGCTACCTCTCTTTATCTGTGCTGTCCCTGTATCTGTCCCTCACTGTACCTGGCTCTCTGATCTGTCTTGCCTTGGCAATTAATTAGAAAGTTGACATCTAATCCAATAATCTTCGCGGCTCTACTGTCAGCTGTCTTCCCTAGCTGTGCCACTCCCTTAACTACCAGCCATCCTTCCAACCTAACTTCTGTTTATCTGGTTATCGCCTGTGTGTTTCTCGGTGTGTGGTTATTATCAGGTCACACAGGGTTTAGCGGTTGGCTGATGAAAACATGCAGTAAGTATCCTGTAGTTGCCGTGGTAACATAATATGTAGAGCATGCTGAAGGTGCCCCGCCTCCTGTAGACCTCACCTTTACTTTGACAGACAGTGTGCAGAAGAAGGACTTTAGGCCAACTAGGTTCAAATGACACCAATGAACTAATCTTACGATTTTGCAACACTCCATTCCTTTTCCAACACACACATGTCAGGAAAGCTTTAGACGTAATACTGCCATGGAACATTTGGTTTGACCCACATCAGGATACATTCTCCTTGTTTGAAACACAGGTTTTCTGTTTAAAAAAACAGTCTCCACACCCAAGCCAAAATAACCCTTTATATTTTCTCAGACTACTCCAGAGCCACAGAAGGGAACCACTGCTCATGACTACATCTGTGGAGGTGCCCTTTAATATTTAAATGAGTCTGAAACGTGCAGTTAAATGTACGTGCAAATTAATGTTATTAAATTTGAAAAATGTTATATTAAGATTAATTAAAATGAAATTGATTTGCAAGTTAATTATAGCAGCAATTATTGACCAGATTTTTTTGTCAGTGAATTTACATTTTTACATTTAGGCAATAAGCTAATGCTCTAATCCTTATTGGTTCAGTGCAGCAGTTAAACCACACTGCCATTACAATTACCGACAGTACAGCAGAGTAGTTACAGGACAATACGTTTTTGAATTAGATCTTCTTTTGTATTTATCATCATCATTTGGAAATGAGAGAAAAAAAAGTCAACATAAGCTGTACCTGTTTTCATCTAATCATGTCGTACACACAAATATGGCTTGTTTGAACTGAAATGGACTGTAGGAAAAGCTAAACATATTGTAACATCAACATGTAAACACTCTGAAAAATAGGAAGCCCTTAAGATTTAAGTGAAACCTGAGATAACTTCCGGATATTCAGCCAGTGTTACTGTTATTTCAGAACGTTCGACAGAGCATGCACTGAAAACAGTCATTAGTTCAACTTAAACTGAGGTCATGGAAAACCTTACATAAACAACAACAAAAGTATGATTGGGCTCACAGTATTTGTGTTGTTACAGCAGCTTTGTGGTTTGTGCATCTGTGTTTATATAAGTGTGTGTGTGCATGCATTTCCCGTGTCTACGTACAATTAAGTGCATGGAAATGTTTGGATGTAGATTTTGTGCACATCCGTGTGTGTGTGTGTGTGTGTGTGTGTGTGTGTGTGTGTGTGTGTGTGTGTGTGTGTGTGTGTGTGTGTGTGTGTGTGTGTGTGTATGTGTGTTTGTGTGCGTGTGTGTGTGTGTGTGTGTGTGTGTGTGTATGAAATCAGATGAGCTCATTGTAGCACTATGAATGGCAATCATACAGGCCCCCTCTCGGCAGCCGGGTGTAGCCTACTGAAACCCAAACAAGAGATGGAGTGTGATAATGCACACACACAGACGCACACACACACACACACACACCACACACACACACACACACACACACACACACACACAGAGAATATGACAGGAGATGCAGGGCCATTGTGGAACTTAAACCTCCACGTCTCACTGCCAGGTGATCTCATGTTTTGACCGAAATAACACAGAGGAGGAGAGCGAGAGCAAGGGAGAGAGCCAGAGAGAGAGAGAGAGAGAGAGAGAGAGAGAGAGAGAGAGAGAGAGAGAGAGAGAGAGAGAGAGAGAGAGAGAGAGAGAGAGAGAGAGAGAGAGAGAGAGGGAGAAAGAGAGCTGCAGGCAAGGAATTAAGCCACCTTACTGTAAACTCATATCTGGACTTGCTGTTGTTTATACACTTTTGGTAGGCTCATTACTTTCTGTCAGTTAATAAGTTATAAAAAAATTATATAAATGGTTGAGAGACTGCAACTAACCATAATTTGTTATAGCTATTAATCTGCTGATTAAGTTTTAGATGATTCAAATAAATTGGTTTGTTCCATAACATGTGAAAACTTAATGAAAAATGTTGGTTCTATTTCCCTAAAGTCCAAGGTAATGCCAGTAGGGGTCTTATTTTGACAGTCCAAAACCATAAGCTACTCAGCCTGAGGCAGTAAACCATTTTTCAATAATTTTTGAAAATTAAAAGGATTAATCAGTTATTCCAATACCTGGTGATAATATTTCTGTCTATCAGTTGACCAACCATCTTGACTTGACAAAAGCATGGTTCACAGATTACATTGCGTGATGCCTTCCACATAACAGTAGTTTTCACTTATGTTGTCTGTTAGTCCTTTCTTAACTTAACCCTGAGAAAGGGCTATAAGAGCCAGGAACACCTGTCTGGCTGCACAGAGCCGTTAAACAGGCTACAAGAAAGCAACTATCACACATATGTAATGTGTATTATTCATCATAACAAGCAGAAATTATTTCCACTTTTATTGACTATTATTGGAGTTCTGAGATGAGGAATGAATCATTTACCTGCATTTCATTATCCAACTCTGTAGTGTAAAACAGAGCTAGTTTATGAAACAAAGCGAAAATGATGCGGTGAAAGCATCTGGTGATACGTCGCAAACAAAAGCCAAGTCACGTTATCTTACATAATGGTTACAACCACACACACACAGACACTCTGTGACCCCAGTAAGACCCCAAAACCCCTCACGTTCCCCACCAACCCTTGCCCTCCGACCTTAGGCTGTAAACAGGTGGGCGCTGAAGTGGCAGTGGCAGGGGGGGGGGGGGGGGGGGGGGGGGGCTCTAATTAGAGTGGTGGACTGGAAAAAACAGACTTCTCCTCCTTCACTTCTTCCTTCAGTGACCAACAGTCCTGTAACTAAGTAATAATAGTATGTCATAGCTAGATATGAAGAGAAGAGCTAAATATGAAGAGAAGAGCTAAATATGAAGAGAAGTGTGTACTGTACCTTATCATAGAGCAATTAATAATGATTTAACTTTTTTTCATTTGATTGAATTAACCTCAATCTTTCTCCTATATCATAATTCTAACTATTACTTCAACCGTGCCTGTATGTAACAAGTGCAACATTTTGAATAGGGATATTCGTTGGGAATGTTTGTGGATTTTACCTCCTGATTTCATTTGAGGTTTTGTTAGTTTAGTTTCAGTTTCTGTTTCAGTTTCAAAAAGGTTTTTAGTTTTTATTTCATTCAGTTTTACAGTTGTTTTACTTTGTTTTGGTTAAGGCCAGGTACAATGTGGGTACATTAACTAAACACACAGATGGAGAACTGTATAGTCAAGGCTGCAATTGTTTATGTTGAATATTCCCAATAATTTAGTGTCCAATGCCAAGTCTTTTTTTAATCAGTTTTTCAATTTTATTTTTTCATTCTGATATAATTTGTCATAAGTTTCAGTTGACTATGTTTCTACGATATCCCTGTCATTTTCTTTTTAGAAATGTCTCTTCATACAATTCGATTAATATACTTTGCTGTTGCTTTGGCGATGGATAGACACTTGCAAAAGAAAGTGACTTGAACTCAACTGTTCCTTTAAGAAGATAGCGAGGAGCAGTGGTGAGAGGGATGGAGGGATGGAGGGATGGAGGGATGGAGGGCAGTCACCTGTGGTGTGGGAATGGAGCAGTGCTCTCCACAGGGGTGGGAGGTTTCTCCTGCCCCCCTACCCCACTCCACTTACCTCATCCCCCTTTTCACTTCCTCCTCTCTTTGGATACAGCTGCAGGAGGGGCGCTGTGGGTGGGGGTAAGCAAGGGACAAGTGGGTGGGTGCACAGGGAGGGGGACACATTGACAGAAAAGTGACAGAGATCAGGATGATGCATAGGATGACTGTTGGTGTAGTTTCATTATATTATAGCTTCAGAAAACATTAAATCGATGTTATGAGTGTAATGTGAAAAAAAGATGATTCTATTATGACTATTTCCAAAAGTAAGATCGTAATATGCAACGTGCCAAGTTTTTAATTTGTTTGTTTATATAATACTGTTTAATTTCTCCTTGCATTACTGTTATTTCTTTATGTTTACAACATTTATGTTACTGTTAAATGTAATGCATTATATGACGTAGAATATTTGCACTTCTATAATTGTATTGGGACAGGGTGTGCAGTCACCCAGTCAATAATCACTGTGCTTGTAAAGTTATTTGAATACATTTTAAAATCTGCGTTTGATTATTGGTTATTGTACATTTTGAGTTCAATTGAAAATGTTAAAAGGATCTCTCTTTTCCCCTGGTCATTGTGAAAAAATATGTTTTGCAGCAAATGTGTCAATAACTATTTTAGTGACAACTTATAAAATGATATGACATACTTATGAGTGCATTTCTGTGTATATGTGTGTGTGTGTGTGTGTGTGTTGCCCCCTGTCCCCTAGGCAGCTGCTTCCAGATGACCCCCAGCAGCGAGCTGTCACTGGACATCTGCATCACACACACACACAAGTTAGTGTGCCAGTGCGTGTACATACGAGTGTGGTGGCCTCTTTTCTGCTTGGTTGGGATCCTGTCACAAGTATTTGAAGCGTCTCGCAGCCACACACACTGACAATCAGTGACACTAACCACAGGAGACGGATAGACAGATGTAAGTGTGTGTGTGTCCGTTTGTGTGTGTTGCTGATGTTAACGATGAGAGTCGTGTTACTCCGGTGCCGCCGAAATCGCGGCCCATGACCTCTTGCAAGCAGACACATGCATGCAAACGCACAGCTACTGTAAGTGTAAAAATCCTCATAACATAATAAAATAAATATAAATGTTTGACTTGATGAGCATTGACCCTCATTTCTTTGAGGTCTGACTGAACTGTGTCAGTAAGTATTGAAAAATGACTCATTACGATACATTTTGCAATCATTACATCAGATTTAAAGTAACTCTTAAAGACACAATCTTTGTACTGCAGTTGCACACATCCAGGCTCCACACCTCGCTTATCTCCCTAGTTAGATTTCTAAGTGTAATTGATGTGCTCGTATAGCATTTTTAAATGTTGACCTCACCATTAGTAGATATACTGTTGTTGGGTCCATGACAACCATTTGGTTGTAGCCATGGTTTGGATGTGATCAGCCTCATATTTAAGACTCAACCTGTACAAGAGAAAACAAGGAAAGGTGAAACAGAATTAAAGAAGTATATTGATGATGTGAGTTTTAATTTGAATATAAATGTAGGTAAGGGTTAGGGTTACTTTCCCTCCCTTCTTGTTATGTACTAAATATGTATGACAGTGTTTGTCAGCTGAAAGTGGTAATGAATATTAGGATTTGTTTCAAGTCAATATTGAGGCTTAAAAATCTGATGTCAGGACCAAAATTGAAAAAGGAAATTGCAAATAGGCACTGGCAGCAGATGTGACTTACTGTAAAAGTATTAGATTTACATATTAAATAAAGGCTTGAAATAAGTTTTGGTTGGAAGCGACGGTGGCTATTGGTTCTCATTCAAACCCAGTTTTTCGAAATAAACTTGCATTTATTTTATCATCACAAAAAAACTGAACCAGCTCCTTTACAATTACAGTTCAACATGAGAAATGAGAAAATAAGAGACAGACAGGATGTGGGAACTTTTCTCCCCAGTCGTCTCTAACTCTTTCTGCTGTGCACACAAGCTGCACGTCTGACAGAATTTTCCGGCAATCTCCTATAATCTGTTGAAACAATGTGCTGAGGTGTGTGTGTGAGTCTGTGTGAGAAGGGTAAGGTAGGCCAGGGTCCCACACCACTGTGATTGGGGTCAAAGGTCGTCAGGGAACCAGGGAGCTGTCATGCTCCATTACTCTGTGCTCTGGGACAGAACTAAAACCAGAGCGAGGCGCACTGAAAACTTTTCTCTGTCCATTTAACAGCCCCATTTTACACTCATCTGGACAGTTACAGGTTATGCATGGCCACACACACACACACACACACACACACACACACACACACACACACACACACACACACACACACACACACACACACACACACACACACACACACACACACTGTATTCAAGTTCATATTGGTGTTTTTTAATTAAAGCAACACACGCCCAATAACTATTTTATACAGTAGATCTGCAGGTGGGACTTTTTTCATTATCGTTAACATGTTTTCACCAATGTGTCTCATTAAACCAAGCAGCAAGTGTTGTTTTTTTCTTTTAATTATCCTGTATTAAAGAGTTTTTTCTTCAATCAGTAGCTTGGACTAAGAGTATGGGTTAGCGATATAAAATCTGCCACAACTTGAAATCAATGACAGAAGAAACTTGTTGTGTATCCAATTAATATATATCGGACAAGTTACAGTAAGTCACAATTACAATTTGTGGCATTATATGCAGCACTGTTTTCACATTTCACATCATCTAAGCAAAGACTTTGAAGGCCAACTCCTGTCCTTAACCTAGTCCATTCTGTGATTGGGAAAAAAAGTGTCATGGTAGCTTTTGAACTGGGGTAGCAACCAACCATAAATGCATCTGCTTCCTGGAAACCTGTCTTAAATTGTTTCTTTTTTGCACTGAAGCACCAGACAGCACCGAAGGTCGAATCAGAATATTAAGCAGGAATTTCTGAGTTCCTTTCTGACGTAACGTTCAGCCATGCACCTCTCTACCTTGAACATGACCACTGAAGAATGTTGATTTGAAAAGGTTGTAATGGGTTTTTCCTTTCTATTCTGAGGCAACTTTCCATCATCTACCTACGTACACACTATTTCCCTGACAAGGTGCTCTTAGCTGTCCTCAGCCTATTCATCACTCCAACAGGCTGGCTGACATAATGTCTACTAGCACTGCAGAGAAAGACACATGTGATGATGGAGCGCACAGTTGGCCGGGGCAGCAGGTGTGTGTGTGAGAGAGACACAGGTAGATAGTCTTTCATCTTTCACTCTGCCTGGTTAAGATAAGATCAATTAGGTAAAATTTACTTTAGCAAGAAAGTGGTTCTATAGTCCTGAACTGCTCTTCTGTGCAACATCACAGATAGACAAACTACAGAATTATGTATTTAGCTCATTTAGCATGCCATAGGTTCATATACTGCAGAGTGGCCACATGGACTCACTACAAGGGCATCCAATACCAACACATGTGCATTGGGTGTCTGGAGTTCATCTTATTACATTGTAAACCCATATGTTTCAGAATTAGAAACTCAGAGAAGGTGACATAGAAGCAAGAGCGAGAATTCTGCCAAGCATGAAAGGGAGGGAGAGAGGGCGTTGGTGGATGAGTCAAAGAAACAGGACTTTCTCCCAGGGGACCTGTGTCTCATGTGAAACTAAAAGTTGAGCTATTTTTACTGACAGTTATGTCAATGAGGCTAAGTCAATATATGTCCTATGATGAAATGTGTACCTTTTTTTAAACCTTAACAACTACTGTTACTGTGACGTAACTGAAACATCTCTGAGTCATGTGTTACAACGCCAACCACGCTCAAACCTTCTGCATCAACATACGTAAAAAGGATGACATCCTTGTCAATGACGCCGGGGGTTTCTTTCCAGTGGCTAAACATTTACAGTAGGGCTGAGATCCCATTATGTATCTTTGTTGTGTCCGAAGTCCAGCCTGTTTTGGTACAAGTTGGTGAGAACCTCAACACTGCAATGAGTAGCTATGGTTAAATCTCTGCATACATGTAAACAGCCAGCAGCAGAATAGCTTAGCTCAGCATTAAGACTTAACGGGAAACAGCAAGCATGACTCTATCCAATATGACTCTTTGTGCTTCAAAGCTCAATAATTGACACCATACATCATGTTTGCCACAGGGTTTTATGCTGGACAATTCCTTGAGTCTGTGCAGTTCATGGGGTAGCTGAATTACTCATTATGAATTTGACCAAAATGACTTAAATGCTATTATCAACACATATATTATATGTGAAATGCAAACCTGTCCAATACTCCCTCTGCTGTCGGTGTGTGTGTGTGTGTGTGTGTTGTGGTGCGTGTGTGTGAGTGTGTGGTCTACTTACCTCACTGGGTGCTGTAGGAAAAACATCCGAACATTAATCAAAACAGCAAAACACAGATCAAGATAAGGCTGTTCTGTAGTATGACATGTCTGTTTTGAGTGTGTTCCTCTCAGAAGAGAGAGGAGGTTTCTGTGTGTGTGTGTGTGTGTGTGTGTGTGTGTGTGTGTGTGTGTGTGTGTGTGTGTGTGTGTGTGTGTGTGTGTGTGTGTGCCCTGTACGTGTGAAAAACTGAAAAAGGGAGACACAATGTTTAGGAAAGACACAAGACAGGACATAGAGAAATAAAAGCAGGCTACAACTAGTTTTAAAGCCACATGCTGCCACCAAGTCAAATATCTGTCTTTGATTGGAGCGTTCTCTCAGGCCAGATAAGGAAAGCGACAGCAGTGTTTGTTTGTACGTGGTTTTCAAGCTGCAGCTTTCAAGGCATCTCGTTTTCCCCTGAAGTCTGATAAGACACATTAAAGGCTGGTACTGACGGAGCCGCATTTATGAGCCATGTAGGTGGGCAAAGCATCCTGGCAACAGGAAACAAAATAAGGAAACAAAAAATGAAATGTCCATATATTATTTAATTTTTTCAAAAGGGTTATATGTATCAGTATTTGTTCATCAGCCTCCACCGTAGTTAAGGTCTGGTTTATTCCAGATACTTAAACTACTCTGTTCAAACTAGACCAAGAACACGGTCAG